>NW_017671789.1:203337-213338 GCF_001879085.1 Nicotiana attenuata
TGAAGATTAATTCCTTGTGGGTCGACTCTGGGCTAAATACTCAGATTATATTTGCAACGTCCCTTAGTCCTTTTATTATAGAGCATAGTTGGTGTCACGCCCAAAACCGAGTGACATGACCGGCGCACGACCGGGTTTTAGCCCCAGTCAAGCAGACCTGGGTGCCTTTCTTTATCCCACGTGTTACCCCGTGTTCTCATCACTTATTAATCAAAGGAAATAGCCATTTATAATTAAAACACCTTTTTACAAACATACATAACATACATGGTTACTTAGCGAGGTTTACAACTTAACATCGCCCAACATACAAAATAATATTACATACAGTTCATAACCCAACATTTCCTGTCTACGGAGCCTCTAAGGGTACAAAAAGGATGATACAATACTTGCCGGTAACAAGGCTCGCTATACCTTATACCAAATACCAAAACAACACTCCGGAATAAAAAGCGGCATGAGCCAACGCAGGGCCCCGAGAGGAAAGGGGCTCACCAATTCAGCTGACGGGAAGTGAAGGGGAGCTTACGGTCGATGGACTGGAGTACCTGCTATGGATCCACCTACAATCATAAACACGAAGTAGCGCCCCCGGCAAAAGGGACGTCAGTAACATTTGAATTGTACCGGTATGTATGAACAAACTTTGCCCCAAGTAAACTCAAATCATACACAAGTAACGAGCAGTAATAGAATCAACAATCAAATCACATGAAAGGAACAATCAAGCCAAACAGTTTACAATCTCTCCTTTTTCCCCTTCCGACATTATCAATCAATGATTTCGTAATTTTCTCATATTTTCATTTCAATAGTGATTTCGATCACTTTCACACCTTATTACCTCGGCCACCCTTATCACCACAAACCCACACCTTATTACTTCGTGTTGCGGCGCACAACCCGATCCCACGAACAATCACAATTCACAAACAACAACAACAACAACAACAACAATTCACAAGGGACAACACACAACAACCGATTCACAAAGAATTCCATAACCATCAATACCATTTCCATCATATTCAACAGCTCATATGCATTTTAAGTCACAACGATAATTGCCCATACAAGCCATATATGTTATTACCACAGTTGTTTCGATTGCATCAATTACGATTTCTTTCCATCATTTTTTCCCAGCTCTTACCACATAAACACATTCACACACACACATTTGGTTGTTGCCAATTACTTGCACCATTATATCGGGAGACTTAATCACGAACACCCAAAGCATACCAATCACAAGAATTTCACAAATAGTCCACATAGAATTCACATACCAAATAGTCGTACACCAAACAAAGTGACTTTACAAGGATCAAAGTTAGCCATGCATACCTGGAGCCGAATTCCCTTTTAACTTCTACTTTCAATTCACCAAACAGTCTAGCAACGTCAATCTAGTGCACAAGTTTAACACATATATCTTAAAATTGAAGTTCACAATTACTACCGAAATATTTAGGTTATCAACCCTTCTTTTTGCAAACCTCTACTTCTTACCAATTTTCCCTTACTAGGTTTTAGGTTTTAAAAGACATGCATGTACGTTTTCACCCTTTACTTTCAAGAATCAATGCATGAGACTCCCCCTTTATGTTTAAACCTGAAAATCAATGAAAAAGGGTTGGGGATTTTACCTGCAAGAATGGGGATGAAGACAATTACTTTGAAATTTCCCGGCCTGGATAGTTTTGAAGAATCAAATTGATGAAGATGAACTTTCTCTCTCAAGAACCCTCTCTTCCCTCTCTCTTATTTTGTTCAGAAAAATCGTTAAAATGAGGGGTTGGGGTGTTTTATTAAAAAGGGGGTCGGGTTTAAAATTTAGAAAATAGGAAACCGAGTCAGGTATGCGATCGCAAAGATGAAATGCGGTCCGCAGAATGGACCGCAAAAAGTGCTCCAAAAATCTGATCCTACTATTTGGGTTTGCGGCGGAAATGCGGTCCGCATACCCAATTTGCGGTCGCATAATGCACTGCATTTTTGGCCTCAAATTTGACTAGCACAAGGACTCATTTTGCGATAGAAATACGGTCCGCATATCAGTTATGCGATTGCCATAATGGACCGCATTTTGACCTCAAATTATAACCAAACCACTGACTCAATCTGCGGCAGAAATGCGGTCCGCATACTGATTTGCGATCGCATTCTGGACCGCAAAATAGCACTTTTTTTGAAAAACTTTGACTCTTTGATTTTTAAATGCTAAATCGGTACAATGGGTCCGAACCGCGGCTCGCAAGCTCGCTGCGAAGAATTTTACACATTCCCAACACATATTTTGGAACCTGACCCTACGACTACTAGGTTTTGAGCACAAATTTTCACGCGGGCCTTACAGTTGGGCGTGATCAAATTTTGGCGCCGTTGCCGGGGAATTAACGGTGTTATCAATTACAATTGAAAGAAATACAAAATTCGTAGTGTAGTCAGTTTTCTTTACTTCCAATCTATATATTGAAATTTTAACGTTTGTTGACTTGGTTGTACATGTGCATGCTAGAAACTCATCGAGAACTGGTGAAGTATTTGAAGCATTATCAGATCCCGAGAATGTTTTCAAGGACTTGAATCGGGCCAACCAGAAAAACAAACAACTGAACAATTCAAACCAGACATGGGGGATAACGTGGTAGACTCAGCTGCGCCATTAGCGCCAGTGGCACTCTGGTGCTAGAGGCTGCTCTATATGACTGGGCACAACCCACAACGGAGAATTCGGCCACAGCGATTTTAGTCCCGCGGATACAGGCTTGAATTGTTTCAAATCACGAACAACATGCTGCACTTGTTGCAAAACAAGGGACTATTTTCGGGGTCACAAATCGAAGATCCTCAACAGCACTTGAAGAATTTCTTATCAATATGCAAAACTCAAAGGCAGCCCAACGTAACTCAAGAAGCAATAAAGCTGTTGTTGTTTCCATTCTCAGTGACAGGAGTTGCCCAGACTTGGCTAAACTCACTCCCATTAATTCCATAACGACTTGGGAGGAGCGAGTCAAGCAATTTGTGAACAATTTCATCCACCCAACAAGACTGCTCAACAAATTGATGAGGTTTTGAGTTTCAAACAAAAACCAATGGATACACTGCAAGAAACATGGGAATGATTCAAAGGGATATTGGTTATATGTCCGCACCATGGTATTCTAGAGCAGATGTTTGGGCAACAATTTTACATGGGTTTAGTACAATATGGCGTGAAGGGTAATGTTGATGCTTCAGCTGGTGGAGCATTTTGAGCAAAACATGAAGAGAAAGCCAGAGTCTGCTTGACAAGATGACACAGAATTTGGGTGGACAACCAGGAATGCACCTATCACTCCAGTAGTTCACTCAGTGCCCTTAGATCCATCCCACACTCTTGCTGAAAACATGGCCACATTAATGACAGAGATGAGTATACTAACCAAAAAGGTGGAAGAGTCAGGGTAGAAGCAGCGATACACATTGTAGATACTACCAATGGGGGCTTATGCACATCTTGCATTAGTCAGCCAATTGGCAACCAGTGAAATGCAGAAAGTGATCATCATCACTACCCTGAGGACATGAATTATGTGTCTAATTATGGGGCCAGAGACAGGGTGGTCAAAATTGGGGCCAACAAAATCAGCCATACAGGCCAGTCTAGCCACAGCTCAACAATGGAAACATGGGAGGTATGAGACCTCACAATAATATGGTGCCTTACCAAAGGCCACATGGATATAATAATCAAAATCAGCAGCAGGGTTATCATCCTCCTCAGCAGCAGCATGGTGGAAGACAAGAAGATGGGTTTGCTAGACTCGAGGCAATGATGTAGCAGGTTATTGGGTCAAATGCAAAAATGAGTGAAAGAGTAGATGCACATGAGTCAGCTATTAAGAATATTGAAGTACAGATGGGCCAGATTTCGATGTCCTTGAACAATCGTCCTCGTAGGACATTGCCTGCAGACATACAGGTAAATCCAAAAGATCAAGGCCCGAAGCAGCTAATGGCAGTGATCTACGTAATGGCAGAGACTTAGACGGAGCAGAGAAGAGCGAGCAAAGAAGACAGGCCGAGAGACATCATATCATATACATGCCATTACTATATGAGTCAAGAAACTGACAGATGTGACAGTAACAGCCTGCCCAGGAAGAAACATAACTCACGGATTGAGGCTGAAAAAGAAGCTGAGACAGCCCAGGAACCGGTAGTTGAGGTGGTGTCTGACAAAGATGTCACACCTCCTTTTTACTACACCTGAGAAGGGTATAAGGGAGTTTTTCCAGTTTAAGTAACAATTGAAACGGGATTATTTTTTTAAGTTCAGAGTCGCCACTTGGGATAATTTATAGTGTCCCAAGTCACCGGTTTCAAATCCCGAATCGAGGAAAGATTGACTCTATTTTACAGTCCGCGAACACAAAAATCCGGGTAAGGAATTCTGTTAACCCGAGAGAAGGTGTTAGGCATTCCCGGGTTCCGTGATTTTAGCACGGTCGCTTAACTATTAATATTGGCCTAATTATCTGATTTTTACACGTTTTAAACCTATTGTGAATTTTTAACTTTTTAGCCGCTTTTAATATTTCAGGAAAATTCAAAGTTATTTAAAACGCATCGTAAGCCACGTTACATGAAATGCACCCGTGGTTCACGACACGTTCTATTCAACCTTGTTGGAAATTCAAGTCGGGTCACATGAAATGCACACCCGGGTCCCTTTTATCTAATTTGACGTAGTTCAGTTGATGAATAGCAACCCAATTTCTAATTCTGCCTTTTGATAAAGGCGAAATGGCATCCTGGCCACTTAAACTTGTACCCTTTGTAAAGCCAATACATAAACTTACAGTTTTCCCATTTAAACACTCCAACTTGACAGAATGAGTACTAATAAACACGTTTGACCGTTGACTATTCTTACATGGCGACTATATAGTTGACGTGGCCAAAATGCATGCGAATCACGTTAATTAGGCGCGTGAATGAATTAATTTGATTTAAAAATTATAAAAATAAAAAAAGAAAGATAAAATTGGTTCCCAGCTTCTTCTCCCTGTTTCGTCCCCTGTTTCGTTCCCAGCTTCCTCTCCCTCCCTCCTTTCTGTTTTCTCACACCCTCAAACTCCTCCACAACCAGAAAATTATATCGAATTTGGTGGCAAAGAGTAGTGAAATGGTGGCGTTTCAGATTTGTTTGGTCTATTGTTAGTGGGCTTGTTGAAAAGAAGGTGACGAAGATAAAGTGGTAAGGAAGGTGGCAGGCAGGTGGCAAAAAGGTGAAGCAGTGACGGTTTAGGGTGATTCTTCGTATGGTTGCCATTTTTTCCGGCAGCCATCTCGCCGGAGTAATTTTGCGGGTCTTTTCGAGAGTGTTAAAACCATTTTTCGCTATTTTTTTTTTACTGAGGTTTGATTAGAATCTGAAGGTTCAAATTTGACTTCTAACGATTGAAAATGGTGGATTTACCGGGAAAAATGGTGGCTCAGTGTCGTCCTAGACAGAGAGAATGGACTGGAAATAAAACTTTTGTGAGTAAATTATTTTTTTAAAAAGTGGGACCCATATATTACACATGGCAATTAATAAGAGGATAAGTATGTGACATGTCATTTGTGTCATAGCGCTTGCGGACCACGCACAATCATATGTGTTTATTAGTTATAGGTTTCAGGAGTTTGAGGTGTTTAAATGGGAAAGACAAAAGTTTATGTATCGGCATTTAAAAAACGCTACAAGTTTGAATGGCCAGGAAGCCATTTCGCCTTTGATAAAATTTGTAACCAAGCATTACTTATTCTTTTTAATCCAACGCTACAGCCCACTTATTGCTAAAAATGGATTAGACTAAGGTCCTATTTCCAATTTCAAGGCCAATCTGGAGCTCAGCTAGATTAAACAAGCCAACATCTTCTTTCACGCTAGCATAGGTTTCCAGTAAAAAGCAAACTCAAACATGAATGAACAATTCGATAGGAAATACGCATATCCATTAAATTGAAACAAAACCATGCAATCAATAAGACATTCACAAAAACTAATTAAATTATGAATTGGAGAGGCAAACGAAGCAGAAACGGACCTTAATATAGCTCGAAATTAATTGTCTCACTGCTCTGAACTCGAAATCAAACGAAACCGCAGACGGAAACTCAAATTGACACCGGGAACTCGAACTTGAACGCCTCAATAAACCTCCATGAGCCAAGACCAAAATAGAGGCAAATATTTTGTTTTTTTTTTTTAAATTTTATTTTATCTTTGAAGTAGAAACCTTTATCTTGTATTTTTCTCTACTGAAAATCGAACACAAATTATTTTAACAGAGAGAAACGGCATCTCTCTTTTGTATGCATATTTTATATCAAAGAAATAGGGATTGAGCAGCTTCTTTGGTGACATTAACGTCAAAATTCAAGAAAAGCTAACAATAGAGCAGCAAATGATAACTTTTAAAGCAACACTTCAGCAAATTGAAATCTTATCCTCTAGTTTTTCTGTTTTTCCAAACTTCTCTCGTCGTTCTCGTTCTGTGGGTG
This sequence comes from Nicotiana attenuata, assembly GCF_001879085.1. Taxonomy (NCBI): domain Eukaryota; kingdom Viridiplantae; phylum Streptophyta; class Magnoliopsida; order Solanales; family Solanaceae; genus Nicotiana; species Nicotiana attenuata. Next base: position 209,881 of record NW_017671789.1, read on the forward strand.
TGTGCGCGTCTCTTTTCTTAGCTAAGGAAATTCAATCTGCTGCTGCTCCTTCTGTCTAGAGAAGACCGCGTTTCCGGGGAAGGGTGGCTTGGGATTTAGGGGTCTGCGGCGGATTTTTAGCTCTTGTGTCTATAGGTCTAAGTCTAAATGTGTATTTTTGTGTTAATTGCTCTTAGGTTCTTAGGGTTTTCTTATTTTATTTTTTGTTCCAAGAAGAGTCTAGAAGGGTCCCTAGGATTAGCTTAATGGGTATTGGGTATTGGGCTTAAGGAATGAGCTAGAAAACTTGGGCCTTTATGACTAGCTATGCTTAAAATTAAGTTAAATAACTAAAAATCTATCCATATAGAAATATTATCAAAAAATATTAATTAGCCCTACTTAAGTAAAAATAATTATTAAAATAAGGCTGACCGTTAAAACAAAACTATTTTTGGTATTTTTCCAAGATTAAAAATGACTACAAAACATTAATGAACCTATTTTTTGTAATTTTCGTTTTCTTGTAATAAAATAGAGTAAAAGAGTAAAAATGAGTTGAAAATAGCGATATTAGGCCTAAATTAAATATTTACACGCTAAAATATAAAAAATCTTGGGAGGGTCAAAAATCACATGTCTACAAAAGAAAATACTCAAATCATTGGGAAGAAGAGACCTCCAGCACCATTCCCACAGAGACTGGCCAAGTACCAGAAAGAGGAGCAGTACTAGAAATTTTTGGAGATGCTAAAACAAATCCAGGTAAATATTCCACCGATTGATGCTTTGAAAGAGATGCCTGGTTATGCAAAAATGATGAAGGACTTGATGTCCCGAAAATTCAATTTCCAAGACTTGGCCACAGTGACTCTTACTCAGACCTACAGTGCTGTGGTGACTAGACCAGTTGCTGAGAAGCTGTCTGACCCAGGGAGTTTCACCATTCCCTGCACCATTGGTAACCTCGCTTTTGCCAAGGCACTTTGTGATTTGGGGGCTAGCATAAATCTTATGCCCCTAGCTATTTCTAAGAGGTTGGGGATTGAAAGAGCTAGACCCACATCTATGTTGTTGCAGCTAGCTGACAGGACCTTAAAAAGACCTTCTGGTATCTTGGATGATGTGTTGATTCAGGTAGGAAATTAGTGTTTCCCTGCAGATTTTGTGATTCTAGATTGCAAGGTGGATGAAGAAATTCCCATAATTCTGGGAAGGTCGTTTTTGGCCACGGGGAGAGATCTCATTGATTGTGAAATCGGGGAGCTCAAGATGAGATTAAACGACGTGGAGATAACATTCAATGTGCAGAAATCTATGAGGCGACCGAGTTAATTCGCCAATTGCTCTCTTATTGATGCCGTGGATGTAATCGTAGAAGCTGATGATGAAACGTCGACTATTGAGGACCCTCTTGCTGCATGTCTGGTCAATTTAGATGAGGTGAATGGGGAAGAATTGGCAGAATGGGTGTTGACTTTAGAGGGCAGAGGGTTTTGGGATAGAACTCTTGAATTCGAGCCCCTGCACTTAGAAAACAGAGAAACTCCTCCAGCCAAACCATCCATAGAAGAACCGCCAAAGCTGGAATTGAAGCCACTGCTCGACCATCTCAGGTATGAGTTTCTTGGACCTAACTCCACATTACCTGTTATTATCTCATCTAGTTTGTTAGATGTGCAGGCACAACAACTTTTGCAGGTACTCAAGGAGTGCAAGACTGCCATTGGGTGGACCATGACAGACATTAAGGGGATCAGCACGGCATACTGTATGCATAAAATTCTGCTGGAAGAAGGACACAAACCTTCCAGGGAGCACCAAAGAAGGCTGAACCTCAACATGAAAGAAGTGATAAGAAAGAAGTGATTAAGTGGTTGGATGCGGGAATTATTTTCCCAATATCTGACAGCAACTAGGTTAGCCTGGTGCAATGTGTTCCTAAGAAGGGTGGCATGACGGTGGTAAAAGATGATAACAATGAGCTGATTTCTACAAGAACCGCACAGGCTGGAGAATTTGCATGGACTACAAGAAAGTTAAATCTGGCCACCCGGAAAGACCACTTCCCACTTCCCTTCATTGATCAAATGCTTGACAGATTGGCGGGGAGGTTTCACTTCTATTTTCCGGACGGGTACTCAGGGTACAATCAAATCTCCAGTGCACCAGAGGACAGAGATAAGACCTCCTTCACTTGCCCATATGGCATTTATGCTTTTCGGAGGATGCCCTTTGGCCTATGCAATGCACCCGCCACATTCCAAAGGTGCATGATGACCATATTCACTGACATGGTCGAAGACATAAGGGAGGTGTTCATGGATGATTTCTCAGTGGGGAAACTCATTCGACGAGTGCCTTATAAATCTGACCCGTGTGCTGAAAAGATGTATTGAGACTAACCTGGTACTTAATTGGGAGAAGTGCCATTTAATGGTACAAGATGGCATAGTCTTGGGACACCGGGTATCTAGCAAGGGAATCGAGGTGGACCGTGCTAAAGTTGATGTGATAGCAAAGCTGCCACCTCCCACTTCAGTCAAGGCAATCAGGAGCTTCCTCGGGCATGTCGGTTTTTATCGGAGATTCATAAGAGACTTCTAAAAATTTGCCAACCCTCTCTGTGAGTTGTTAGAAAAAGATCACCCTTTCTTGTTTTCTGATGATTGCAGGGTAGCATTCGAGGAGTTGAAAAAGAGGCTAGTCACAACACCCGTCATTGTTGCCCCCGACTGGAGCAACCATTCGAACTCATGTGTGACGCCAGTGATTACGCAGTGGGGGCAGTGTTGGGAAAGCGGAAATACAAGCTAATGCACACAATCTACAATGCCAGCAGAACGCTGAGTGGAGCCTAGCTGAACTACACTGTGATTGAAAAGGAGATGCTGGCTGTGGTGTTTGCATTCGACAATTTCAGATCATACCTAATAGGCTCTAAGGTAATTGTATATACTGATTATGCAGCTCTCAGGTACTTGATTGAGAAGAAGGAGTCCAAACTGCGCCTGATTCGTTGGGTGCTGTTACTGCAAGAGTTCGACCTTGAAATCCGTGACCGTAAGGGCACAGAAAACCAAGTCAATGATCATCTATCACGACTTGAAGGAGCTGAAAACTCAGTCGAGGTTGAAGATATTCTGGAAACCTTTCCAAACGAGCAACTGTAGACATGTGATTTTTGACCCTCCCCAAGATTTTTTATATTTTAGCACGTAAATATTTAATCTAGGCCTAATATAGCTATTTCAACTAATTTTTACTCTTTTACGTTATTTTATTACAAGAAAATGAAAATTATAAAAAAAATATTTTATTTTTATGTACCTTTCATAAAGTAAAAAAAATAATACAAAAATAGTACCTTATTTTTACCTTTATATAATCTTAAAAAATACAATATACATATATATATATATATATATATATATATATATATATATATATATATATATATATATATATATATATATATA
>NW_017671789.1:213362-247767 GCF_001879085.1 Nicotiana attenuata
TATATATATTAGTTTCATGTTTTAATATAATTTAGTTTAATTAATTAGAATTTGTTTTTGAATCATGTAGTATAGTTATCTTATATTAAAGGAATTTAGCTATGGTTTTGAATAATAATTTTTTGAGTCTTCTTAGCCCAAAATTGAGACACAAAAGACATGGTCCAACCCAATTACCCTTAGCCCATTCTTCCCAACCCATTAGCCCATTTAAAGTGCAAGATTTAATCCTAGCCATCTATTTCCTTCTAATCCAATGGCCATCATCCATTCCCACTTCCATATAAAATATCCAATTATAGAAATTCTACCCTAAGTTTTTCAATCCCTACACCTAGACCCTTCACCTGTAAGAACCCGCGGCACCTCCAACATATCGACTACAATACTACGATACAGAGGCATTTCTCATAAAGATTCTGAGCAAATGAACTTAGAAAAGAATTTGAACACAAAGCACAAAGAAGAGAACTTTGATAGAAAATTACGCCACTTTATCAAAGTCATTATTAATTCCTAGGATATTTATGGGGTTCAAGTCCTCTTATGGTTGATTTGTCACTATCCAGACCCGTTGTATCTCCAATACCAATTACAAAAATCAGACCTTTTTGAATCCAAAAACTTCCATTCGAATTCCCATCAAACGCGTCGATTATTAGGCCGGGAAAGGTGGTTGTTCATTTGTCAGCTTTTTATGGTGCGTTCTTTTCCAACAATTTCTGGATATCGAATTTTGAGGTGCTGTTCGAGGTTCGTCGAGTTCCGGCAAGCTTCGAAATCGAGGTTCCGATTTGTAATTCTGGTGTTTTGATCCAAGGATTGTTACTTTGTTTAGCCCGATTGACTTGCAATTTTCAGCTTCGTTCATCAATAAAAGGTCAATTTCTCAATTTTTATTCTCATTTTTCTTGTGTTATAATAGCTTGGTGTGCGTGTTGGTTGATTTGTGATTCACGTTGTTTGAGTAGCATGTCTTAGTTTTCCTTTAAATTGTTTTAATTAGTTTTTATTTCGATTGTGATGCATATAGTCTTGGGTTCTTGAATAATTGCTTTTAATTGGGTAGATGGAAAAATTGGAGTTGTTTCTTTCTTGGCAAGGAATAAGAATAGGCCATGAGTGGTGCTAAGTCAGAAGAATGTATAACTCTTAAGCCCGCGACCCTCGTAAAATTAGTTAACTCTTGTAGAAAATTTGAGGTGCGCCATTTTCCCTTTAATAATCCACGGCCCTCACGTGATTAATAGTAACTCTTTAGAAATTGAGGTGTGCCATTAGTTGAATTTTTCATGGCCCTCGCAAACATTGTTATTAATTTGAAAGTGCGCAGTTGCTTTAGGCGCGTAATTTAAATTAACTTCCTTAAACTCGGGTGCGCATTTATGTGACCCAAATCCAAATCTCAACAACGTTAGATAAAATGTGTCATGGACCGCGGGTGCATTTATGTGACGCGGTTCAAGACGTGTTTTAGATGACGTTGAATCTTTTCAAAAAAAAAATTAAATAAAAGCGGTTATAAAGTTAAAATTGAACCATAGGTTAAAACATGTTTTAAAATTAGATAATAAGCCAATTATAACAGTTGAGCGACCGTGCTAGAACCACGGAACTCGGGAGTGCCTAACACCTTCTCCCGGGTTAACAGAATTCCTTATCCGGATTTCTTGTTCGCGGACTGTTAAACAGAGTCAATCTTTTCCTCAATTCGGGATTTAAACCGGTGACTTGGGACACCATAAATTATCCCAAGTGGCGACTCTGAATTTTTAATAAAAGAATCCCGTTTCGATTGTCACTTTAAGTTGGAAAAAAACTCCCTTTATTATACCCTCTCCCGGGGGTGTAGTGAAAAAGGAGGTGTGAGAGATCTGGCGACTCTGCTGGGGACAAGAACCCAGAACTCTGGTTCAGGGTTCAGAATTCGAGCTTGGAATAATTGCTGTATTTGGCTTTATTTATTATCTGATTTTATTACATGTTTAGGACTAATGTGCTAAATGTTGCTTTTTACCGCTTTGATATTATCTGAACTGTATATATAAACTGCTACGAAACCCCTCTCTTCTCTCTCCTGAGGAGTGCACGCTGGTCGTGACTTCTTTCTGTTAGTGTCATATCCCAAATAGAACGAGGTTCGGACAAGTTGCAAAGCCGGATGATCTTTTGGTTACCGGTACGCAGCCCCCCGTCGGCTCGAGTTGTCCACTCGGGTAAGCCAGGTCTAGAACAATAAACCCAGGTTTTAAACCTAGTATAACAAAGCCTCATGCCGGATCCCTAGTAGGAACGCTTATTTGCATCATGTGCATTTGACTTTGGGGACTCAACACAGAGGTTGGGTCCGTCTAGGACAGGTGTACCCAAATTAAAAGACCATCCTGATGCATCTTACGTGCTACTTGCGTATCTGTCTGTTCAGGCTTGCATGTTGACTGGTTTCTAGAATAGGGAAAGAAAATGAAAAAAAGAGAAAACAGAAAATTAAAAAAAAAAAAAGCGAGAGGTAGGTATTTAGAAAATTCTGAAACTCTCCCGAAATTCAAAAAAAAAAAAAAACAAAAAAAGAAAAAGAAAAAGAAAAGTCATTTCAAAATAAGTCATGTTTTTCTTGTTCCGTCAAAATTGGGCGAACTACGCGGGTCTGATTCTCACCGGATGTGAGATACGTAGGCAAACCTCATCGGTTTCGACCACATTTTTCAAAAAATCCAAAAATATTTTCCTCTATTTCCTTTTTGAGAAAAGCCTTTCTTTGAGACCCCATTCTTTTTTTAAAAAAAAAGAAAAATCCAAAAATATTTTCTTTTAATTTCTTCTAAAAATCTAAAAATATTGTCATTCTTCTTTAGAAGTTTTTCTTTCAAAAATTGAAAAGAAAATTCAAGATTCAAAAACAATTTCTTTTGAAGTCTTTCTTTCATAATTGTAACATAAAAGTCCAAAAATCCAAAAATATTTTCTTTGTTCTTTAGAAGTTTTTCTTCGAAATTCCAAAAAAAAGAAAAAAAAAGGAAAAAAAGGTCGATATTCAGAAGAAAATCTCTTTTCTTTAGAAGTCTTTCTTTGCAAAAATTTTGAAGAAAAATTAAAATTCAAAAATATCCTCTTTCTTCTTTTTAAGTCTTTCTTTCGAAAAAATAAAATGAAAATTCAAAATTAAAAAAAAAGTTAGTTTATTTACTTTATTCCTGATCTTCCCGAACTGCGCAAAATCTGATTCATGTTCTCACATGATACGTAGGCAACCCACATCAGGTTCGATCACCATTAAAAAATGAGAAAAATGAAAAAAATGATGATAATAATAAGGACTGACTGAGTCCATTCTAACGTGTCTTTTGTTTTGAATTGTGAAGAAAGTTTGAGCTGGTCGGTTTGTGGTAAGCGGACAACACAAGATCCAAGGAAAAATGATAACTGACATCGAAGCTGTTACAAGTGCTCAAGAGAATCAGAGTCAGAGGGTTCAACAAGAGTCTACTGTGTTTGAGGAAAATAGAATACTGAAACAGCAAATGGCCAGAATGTGTCAAGCATGGGCCAAGGGCCAAGGACAGCCTTGTCATGAGTCACACTTTGCTACCCAGCAAGAGCAATACCACTCTCCTGAGTACCACTCGTACCTGTTTGATCTTCCTGCAAACATTGAGAAGCCTGCCCGAAAGATGGTACAGGAAGAAATGACCCAAAGAGTGAAAAGCTTAGAACAACGGTTGAAAATCATGCAAGGGTTGGCAGGTCAAAAGAGTGTTGCCTTCAAAGATCTATGTATGTTCCCCGATGTCCACTTGCCGCCTGGTTTCAAGACTCCCAAATTTGAAAAGTATGATGGACATGGAGACCCCATAGCCACCTGAAAAGGTATTGCAATCAACTGAGAGGTGCGGGAAGAAATGAAGAATTGCTGATGGCTTATTTTGGGGAAAGCCTTACGGGAGTAGCCTCCGAATGGTTTATGGATCAAGACACGTCTCGCTGGTATGTCTGGGATGACATGGCACATGCCTTTGTCAAACAGTTCCAATACAATATCGACATTGCCCCAGACCGCAATTCCCTTTCAAACCTGAAGAAGAAACCAACTGAAAGTTTCAAGGAATATGCCATTAAATGGAGAGAACAAGCAGCTAGAGTTAAGCCACCCATGGATGACCACGAGCTAATCACTGTCTTTCTTCAGGCTCAAGAGCCAGATTATTTCAAAACATGATACCCGCTGTGGGTAAATCCTTCTCGGAAGTAATCAAAATGGAGGAAATGGTTGAGAATGGTCTTAAGACAGGCAGAATTATAGGTCAAGTAGTTCTCAAAGCCACAACTCAAGTTGACCAGTTTGAATCCGATAATTTTGGTGACACGAATGAGAAGGTTGAAGAAATCATGATGACATCAGGGTCGAGAAGAGGTCCCAGGAGAACATCTTGAAGGTATGATCAACCTCCTCAGGTTTTCCATGACTCCCCTGAGCAATATTATCCACCTCAGAACACTCAATACTCTGTTGCTGCACCTCAGTATGATGCCAGGCCACCAAGACACCCTAGAAGGCGAGCACGAGCACCGCAAAATCTCCACTAGCCTCCACAAAATTTTCAAGTGCCTTATAACCCACATCCAAGCCAGGGGTATAGAAGGGAACAAAAGTTGAAAGATAGTTTTACACCAATAGGAGAGTCCTATGCAAGCTTGTTTAAGAAATTAAAGCAGCATGACATGATTGCACCCATTCCTCCAAATCATGTGGACCCACGTGCAAGAAGCTTTGACCCTTCTAAAAGGTGTGAATACCATTCCAATGCCCAGGGGCATAATGTTGAAAGTCGTCGGGATTTGAAAAGAGAAATAGAACGGATGATCCAGGAAAAACTGATTGTGATCCAAGATAGTGACACCCAGAATATCATGCAGAATCCTTTATCTGCACATGATGATGCACACTTTGTGGGGATGATGCCTGGTGACATGAAGTACGAGAATCCTCTCGGGAACTTGCCGACTGAAATTGGAGAATGCCATGGTGATTTTGATGAGCAAATTTATGGCTAAATGTCAGGCTTAGCAATTGAAAAGTCATTCCCTCCTCACCTAGGAAGGAATCTTGGTAGTTTGTTTTGATGTTTTTCTGCTATCTGGATTATTTCAGGGTTGTGATCCAGATTTTATTTGTTTTATTGAGTCAAACCCTTCTATTCTTCTATTCTGTTTGTATGAGTCATGTCTGTCTGTTTTGTTGTTGTTTTCATTATCCGGATTATTTTAGGGTTGTAACTCGGATTTTAGGTTGCTTGTTTAGTTATCAAACCCTTCCATCCTTATTCAATAAAATACAGTTTGTCCTTTTGTGTCATTCTATTCCTAGTTCTTTTCTCGCTAGTTCTAATGACATGACATGCATGCGGAAATTTTGGCCAGATCTTAGAAACTGACTTAATCTGGAATTGGATAACTGGAAAAAGGAAAAAAATACTTTTGAGGATGAATAAAGAGTTGAAATACTTGGGAATTAAGGTCGAGTAAAAATCACCTTCGAATCATTGTGAAGATCGGGCTTGAGGAAGAATCAATTGAAGATTGTTGGAAAGTTTGATGTTAATGAATGAAAAGTGTCTTGTGACCACGACACACCAAGAAGACGGGCATGTTCATCAATGTTGTGACTGCAAAAGGATAATATGTTTGGCGTTCTCGAGGTTGGGAGGCCCTTTTTCTGCTACCCAAACACTTTATACCCTTTGTCACCCCTTTGAGCCTGTGTTATTTTCTTTGATCACCCTCTTTTAGAATCAAGTTTAGAGTTAAAAGCCCAATAGAAGATGAAAATGAAAAAAATGATGAAAAGAAAAAAATAAGAGTCCATGCCCCAAGAGTAAAAACTGGGGCAATTCCCAGAAAGTTCAAGTGAAAAAAAAAAGGAAGAAAAGAACAGTCAAAGGTCCATGCCCCCAGAAAATAGAAGCCAGGGCAATTTGTTTTGAAAGAAAAAAAAAGAGAAAAGAAAAAGAAAAAAAAGAAAAAGAAAAAAACAGAAAGAAAGATGAATTATAGTTAGGTCAGATGTTTGAACTATGTTAGACCTGATTCCTTTAAAAAGGATACGTAGGCAGCCTTACGGTTCGGTCCAACCAAATAAGAATTCAGAAAAGAGAAAAAAAAATCCAAAAATATCCCCAATAGCTAAAACTAGGGCAGATTTTATTTCACTTTTGAAAGAGTTGATTCCAAGAGTTGTAATCCCATAACCCCCCATTTCGAGTCTATTTTGAGCCTGCATGACGTCCTTTCTTTCCAACCCTATCCAAAATCCTTCCAAATAAAGATCCCCCGATATGCCTTCAAGAATGCCAAGAGAAGCATGCAATGAGCAACGGTTGTCACACGACATAGAACATTGTCAAGTTGCTCAAGAAAGCAACAGAAAAAAAGAGAGAGAAAAAAAAATTGAAAAAATGAGAGAGTCTTACTAGTGAAAACCTTCACGGGCACTGTAAGGCGATGGTAAGTAGAGATAAATAAATGAGAGAGACTTGTTGGTGAAAATCCCTCGGGCACTACTTGTCGAAAGTGAGTTGTGAAGCTGATGCGAAGAATTGGCATAAACAAGCCCGACTTCAAAGGTCATAAGAATGGTAAAAGGGAAGATTGGATTAGTTTGGTAGATCGGCCGTTAAGTCCAAAAATGCATGGCATGATCATTAAAGCTAGTTATTAAAAAAACAAAAAAGAAAAAAAAAAAAACTCTTCCTTCTGTCCTTCTGACAGGGGGCATTTCTTGTTAATATTCGTTTCTTTGCATCATTGTGTCCTTCACTCCGAGTCAGTCCTGTCAAAACAAGCCAGAAAAGATTTCAAAATCTGCTACCAGCTTTCAGTTGCATAAAGTAAATTTGGCCAGCACACTCAGTTGCTACTGTCAACATGTCTTGAGGATTCATGCAAAGGCTTCCCCAAAAAAAAGACTCTTGTCAGCCTACTTGGCGCAAACAAAGATGACTGGTGGTTCTCTCTGATAAACAAATTGCTCAAAAAGCATGAAGTCATTCAAGATATCAGAAAAGGTCACCTAAGCAAAGATCTCCAGTTGGGATAAGGCTGATTGAGCCGCAAATACACATGATACTGGGTATGAAACAATAAGAGTCGGTGCAGAACAAAAGTCTCCCGAGACCGAGTCAGGCTGATCGAGCAAAAGCCAAGCTGCTCAAGACTCATGGCCACAAACCGACCACCATTTTCAAAACTGACAAATTTCTCTTTGTATGAAACAGGAACAAAGCAGTGCAAGGAAAGTGGTTCAAAAAAAAAAAAAGAAAAAGAGAAAAAAAAAGAAGAAAAAAAAACAAATAAAAAGAAAAGAAGAGAAGAGAAGAGAGGAACCGACAAAGGGAAGTTTCTCAAATCTTTGCCTCTATTTGTTTTTCTATTGTGCATAAAATATTGACATTGATCTTCACACTTTTTCCTCCTAGGATAAAAAGTCCTAGTCTGATGGATTTTCCTCCCAATAAAAATCTTTGTCTGATGAATTTTTCTCCTAAGATAGAAGACCTAGTCTGATGATTTCTCCTAGGATAAACATCTTAGTCTGATGAATCTTTCTCCTAAGATAGAAAACCTAGTCTGATGAACTTTCTCCTAGGATAAAAATCTTAGTCTGATGAATTTTTCTCCTAAGATAGCAGACCTAGTCTGATGAACTTTCTCCTAGGATCAAAATCTTAGTCTGATGAATCTTTCTCCTAAGATAGAAGACCTAGTCTGATGAATTTTCTCCTAGGATCAAAATCTTAGTCTGATGAATCTTTCTCCTAAGATAACAAAAATAGTGACCTAGTCTGATGAACTTTCTCCTAGGATCAAAACCTAAGTCTGATGAATCTTTCTCCTAAGATAGAAAACTTAGTCCGATGAATTTTCTCCTAGGATAATAATTTTTTTTTTAAAAAAAAAGGAAAGAAGGGAAGTCTGAATTTTGAAAAAAAGAGGGGTCATTGTTTAGTTTTCTTAAGATTATCAATGTTTAGTTTTAGTGAAATCAGGGGTCCCGCCTGGAGAATAGGGTCAGTCTTTACTTTAGTCAAGCTTAGTTTATAGTTTTCCGCAAGCTCAATCACTTTTAGGGGATGCACATCCTAGTCTAGTCTTTAGTTTACTCTCATCATTGCATCAATAGTACAAGTGGTTTACAATATTGCTAACAACTCACAAATCTTCCTAGTGCAAACTGGGGCAGAAAAATTTCTTTTGTTTTGTTTATTTTATTGTAGAATCAGGCGCCCACCTGGAGAACGAGGGAAGACAACTCAAGTTTCAAGGGAAAGCAGTTTCGAAGGAAGACAACTCAAGTTTCAAGGGAAAGTAGTTTCGAAGGAAGACAACTCAAGTTTCAAAGGAAAGCAGTTTCGAAGGAAGACAGTTTAAGTTTCAAGAGAAAATGGTTCAAGGTGCAAGGGAAAACAGTGTCAAGTAACAAGAGAAGACGGTTCAGGTTCAGCAATTAGGCGCTCACCTGGAAAAAAGGGAATTCAATTCAGAATGCAATTCAGGTCAGCAACAAAAAAAGCTCGCGTCAAGAATGCGAGTCAGCAGTCCAAGATGATCAACAGAAGTTAGTCACAATCCAGAATAAAAAGAAAGAAAAAAACAAAAAGAAAGACAAGAAGTGAATCCAAATGCAGAAGTTAATGAAAGATGTGAGCTGATCAAGACAGGGCTGAGGTCACAAGCTCTGCATGTCCCATCTTGGTTTGAAAAGCTGAAGAAGAATGAACCAACACCTACACCTAACAAGCATCAAGATTCAGATCAGAGTCCGCATGAAGAACCAACTAAGACTCAAGATCAAGCTTCAGAAGGCTCATAGATAGGAATCTTGTAACTCGTAGCTGATAGGCTTAGTTAGTCTTTTTCATTTTGATTTTGATGTAATAACGGGACTGCGAACCGGAACCTCGGCAGAACGGCAGCTCGCTCGGCTCTCCACCTCGGTACTCCATCACCTCATTCACTTCTGAACTACACGTGGCCTGATTCCTTTATAGCCAAGGATATGTAGGCAGCTCAGATACCAGGGCTCGGTTACATTCTTCATTCTTTTAGTTTTAGTCTCCCTAAATAAGGATCGGGTCAAAAAATAGGATATAAAATTAAAATTATAAAGATCTTAATATAAAATTAATTATATACCCAATATATGATAAATTAAAATTACACAAATAAAAAGATTGAATAAAATATTAATAAACCTAATATAGAGTGGTGAATAGTGTTGCACCAACTCATTCATTTTCATAAACATGCAATGTTAGCATATACTAATATTATACTTTTCATTAGCATGCAATGTTTATACACAGATTCTAAAAACCTTTGGCATAATTTTTTAGATAATTCAACTATACACAGTCATCTATATAAGCATGGTTATGACTTCAAAAAAGAAGATAACACATAACCTTTTACAAAAAAATGTAAAATTCTTACATTATTAACTTAGATTATATTCTTCCATAATATACATTAAAAAGAAAAAAAAACATATAATGTTCAACTATTTCGTGATGGATCTTGATCTCATCCGGTGAGCACATAATCTGGATCTTGTTTGCCAAACTAGCAATTAGATGGAAGCAATTGTTTCACTCCTTAAAGGGTATAGCGCCACTTTTTATGGCGCTATATCAGTGTGTCAGATTTTTTTTATATAACGCCAGAAAATCTGGCGCTACACATTAACGGTGCAGTTACCGTTAATGTATAGCGCCAGATTTTCTGGCGTTATATATACTTTGGTAACTTTTTTTTTACACTTATTTACGTAGTTTGAGTCCAAAAGAACCACATTTTGGTTCCGGCTCCCTGTATCTCCAATACCAATTACAAAAATCAGACCTTTTTGAATCCAAAAACTTCCATTCGAATTCCCATCAAACGCGTCGATTATTGGGTCGGGAAAGGCAGTTGTTCATTTGTCAGCTTTTTATGGTGCGTTCTTTTCCAATAATTTCTGGATATCGAATTTTGAGGTGCTGTTCGAGGTTCGTCGAGTTCCGGCAAGCTTCGAAATCGAGGTTCTGATTTGTAATTCTGGTGTTTCGATCCAAGGATTGTTACTTTATTTAGCCCGATAGACTTGCAATTTTCAGCTTCGTTCATCAATAAAAGGTCAATTTCTCAATTTTTATTCTCATTTTTCTTGTGTTATAATAGCTTGGTGTGCGTGTTGGTTAATTTGTGATTCACGTTGTTTGAGTAGCATGTCTTAGTTTTCCTTTAAGTTGTTTTAATTAGTTTTTATTTCGATTGTGATGCATATAGTCTTGGGTTCTTGAATAATTGCTTTTAATTGGGTAGATGGAAAAATTGGAGTTGTTTCTTTCTTGGCAAGGAATAAGAATAGGCCATGAGTGGTGCTAAGTCAGAAGAATGTATAACTCTTAAGCCCGCGGCCCTCGTAAAATTAGTTAACTTTTGTAGAAAATTTGAGGTGCACCATTTTCCCTTTAATAATCCACGGCCCTCATGTGATTAATAGTAACTCTTTAGAAATTGAGGTGTGCCATTAGTTGAATTTTCCATGGCCCTCGCAAACATTGTTATTAATTTGAAAGTGTGCAGTTGCTTTAGGCGCGTAATTTAAATTAACTTCCTTAAACTCGGGTGCGCATTTATGTGACCCAAATCCAAATCTCAACAACGTTAGATAAAATGTGTCATGGACCGCGGGTGCATTTATGTGACGTGGTTCAAGACGTGTTTTAGATGACGTTGAATCTTTCCTAAAAAAAAATAATTAAATAAAAGCGGTTATAAAGTTAAAATTGAACCATAGGTTAAAACATGCGTCAAGTGCACCCATTCCAAATTTCAGCCCAATCAAATGATCAGCGGCTGCCAATATATCTCGTGGTGACAAAAATGTATTGTTCTGGGGTATATCAAGGTTCAGGCAAATCTAGCTCTCCGACGAGCTAGAACACGGGTGGAGGCTATCAATACGATTTCATATTGAGGAGGTGTGACATCAGCTACTCGCTACAAGTCTTGAGGAAGTGCCATGGTATGCAGATTTTGAAAATTACCTGGCAAGCGGTATAGTTCCCTATGACATTTCCTCTGTGCAAAAGAAAAAGTTTTACCGTGACTGCCGCATGTATTATTGGGATGAACCTTATATGTTTCGAATATGTGTTGCATCGACATATGGAGGATATTTTGGAGGAGTCAGGACGGCCGTGAAAGTGCTAGAGGCCGGGTTCTACTGGCCAACAGTGTTTAAGGATGCACATCAATAGGTGAAGGGCTATAATGAATGTCAGCGAACCGGGAATATTTCCCGTCACCATGAGATGCCCATGAACCCAATTCAAGATGTTGAAGTGTTCGATGTCTGGGGGATTGACTTAATGGGCCCCTTCGTCAGCTCCTTTGGCAATAAGTACATACTTGTTGCTGTGGACTATGTGTCCAAATGGGTGGAAGCTGCAGCACTTCCCACCAATGAAGCAAGAGTGGTGGTGGGATTTTTGAAGAAGAATATATTCATCCGTTTTGGGACCCCGAGAGCTATTATCAATGATGGAGGCACTCACTTCTGCAATCGAGCCTTCGAGAAGTTGCTAGCAAAGTACGATGTGCGCCACAAGGTGGCAACACCATATCATCCTCAGACCAGTGGACAGGTCGAAGTGTCTAATAGAGAAATAAAGAGTATATTGACCAAGACTGTAAATGCCACAAGAACTAATTGGGCGAAAAAGCTAGATGATGCACTCTGGGCCTACAAAACTGCTTTTAAAACACCAATTGGTATGTCACCATATAAGTTAGTATTAGGGAAGGCTGCCACTTGCCAGTGGAGCTTGAACATAGAGCTTGGTGGGCAATGAAACAGCTGAATCTAGACATTGAGGCTGCGGGCACAACGAGAATCACAGACTTGCATGAGCTCGACGAGTTTCGATATCTTGCTTTTGAGAGCACAAGGTTGTACAAGGAAAGAATGAAGAGGTTGCACGACAAGAACATTGTGGAGCGGAATTTCAACCCCGGGGACATGGTATTGCTCTATAACTCAAGATTAAGGCTATTTCTGGGTAAGCTCAAGTCACGATGGTCTGGAGCGGTCTAATTTACTTCATGGTATTGGTGTTAAAATCACCAATTAGAATTTGGAGTGTTGATGATAGGCTATAATTACGTATTTTAGTCGATTATTACACTCTAATTTACTTCCCTTTAGTTGAGTTTGCGCTTTAATCGCTAGTGTTTTGCACTAACGGTGTATTTTATGCCTTGTAGGAGTGATTCCGAGCTATATAGATGTTATGGAATGAATTCACGTGATTTGGAGCTTTGAAGTCTGAGTAAAAGCCCAAGGAATTAAGCCGGGATCGTATTCGGGGATCAATGGATGATAGAGCAACAAAATAAAGAATCAAGTAGGCATATTGCGCAGTGTCTAGTAAAATACACATAGCTTTTCACTCAGAACTCCATTTGGGCTCCAAAATATATAGTTGAAAAGCTAACTCAAAGGGATACAACTTTCATGTTTTACGTTTTTCCAAATTCCAAACGGAGCAGGGTGAAAAATGCGGTCGAAACCGCGACCGCGGACCTGACGCAGACTGAAACAGTAGACTTGCAAAGTACCGCGCCCGTACCGCGGCCGCGGACGTCCAGGCCTGGAAACTTGTCCTTTTTCGCGTAGGAGAAGGTATAATTGTTTGGGCCCGACCCTACTTGATATATATACATGGAAAAACGTTATTTTGAGAGGTTGGACATATTTTTGACACAGATTCGACCTAAGGAGGCAGAGACACTATAGGAGCAAGGCGGAGAATTCTTCAACGAGTTTTTCCTTCCTCTTCCTATTTTTCGTTGTTGGTTATGACTTTTAGTATTGTAGTTTGACATACTATTATGACTAACTAATTTGTTATCTAGGATTTTGATAGAACCTTTTGTAGGATAAATTCTTGTTATGTTTTTATATAATTGAGCCGTTGGATTTCTCTACTTGTTCAACCACGTGTTTATTGTTGTTGATTGAATGACCATCGATTGACTGTGCCTATTTATTATGTGTTGCTTGAGAAAGGATACATATTTAGGTGGTTATTGAACAACGTCACTCCTAACGTATGTGAGAAATCAATACAACGGGTTTAAAGGTAGATTTAGAAATAACAAAGCCTTGACGTGGTCATAATGAGCGGTTAGATAAAGCCAACTAGTGTAGTTCAAAAGAATGTGTCTAGTAAATTGTTGTAGTTGCTCGAGAGAGAATTACGGCATTTAAAGTGCTCACAGTCAGTAGAGAATACATTGGCAAAATTGTAGGGAACATAGCTAGAAGGATTCCAACAATTGGGGAAATCATAACTCTACAACTCCTTAATTTAGTCTCCAACCCTTTGTCTCGTTAGTTGATAATTTTACCGCTTTGTAGTATTTGCTAGTTAATTAGTTAGAAATATAAATCTCAATCTTTATAATTTAGAAAATTGTTCAATCTTGTCTTCTTAGTGATATTAAACAGATACAACTAAGCCTTAGTTCTCTGTGGGATTCGACTCCAGACTTTTAGACCGGATTATATTTACAGCGACCGCTTATCCTTTTTAGGACTAGAGTTGGGCGTGATCAGTTGGCAAGATTATTTCCTCTGGACATGTAACTCAACAACAGTAGAGAGCATCACTCTCTCATCTCTTCTTGCACAACGAATCCTATTTGACAGTTACTGTAGTTAAAGTGTATCAAAGGGCAGCTCGGTGCACAAAGCTCTCGCTATGTGCAGGATTCAGAGAAAGGCCGGACCAATATCAAAGACCGTATATTAGATAATCAGCACTGTATGTATGCTATTTATTCCAGAACAATAAAGAAACACACATTCCACATGTATCTAATGGAACTTATCCCGAAAAATTTAGCCTAACTACTTGTGTCATATGATCAGCTTCAGAAAGTTCATCTGCCCAATAAGACAAGTACATAATCAGTGTATAATTCGTAAACGTACTTCAAGAGATATTCCATATGCAGAGTTCCAGGTTCACAGACCACAAAAACTTTTAATTTGTCCCTGCAATTAGAATGATCAATTCTTTAACTGGTTAGATATTATTTAACCATCGATCAAAAGAAAAAGAAAGAAAACTGAATATCGTCAAGGCAAGTTAAATGTTGTATGAAACTCTCAACTCAATAAATCTACCTAAGATGTTTGTCATCCACCAATTCCCTTGCACTATCACTTTAATGTGCTTTTTTTAATCACTATTTACCAATTCTGTTTCCATATACTAAAATGTTTCACTTTATTTATCAACGTAGCACTATCCAAATTAACTTCTAGAAAGTTAATGTATAAGCAGATAAATCCAAGAAGAATGTTGTCATCTATTGAAGATCCACCAAATCTTACATTTTTGTATGTGTGTGTGTGTTTTTCTTTGAGAGCTTTTTGAGGTGAAAATTATAAGTTATACTGTATGTTATAACAAGCGCCACATTCGTTACTTCTCTTTTATATGGCACGGTCCTTACTTCCCTTCTTTCTTTCTTGGGAAAATGGTCATATATACCCCTTTACTTTCGGATATTGTCTACATTTAACCTCTTTTATACTATCCAGTCAAATTTATCCCTATCGTTACACTATCCGGCCAAATTTATCTCTACCATCAGAAAACTTTTAAAAATTACCCCTCAGTCCGTTAGGTGACCCAGAATCTCATCAAATCATTTTAAATAAGTCACTTATTCTTCTTCTTGATCCAGTATTTTTGAAATAATTGGCATTTACACAGTTTTATAATTAGAAAAAAATAAGAGAAAGAAATATTAAAATAATACAACGGTTAGTAAACAAAGTATAGTAAATTGAAGAATCTAAAACAGGTAGCTTGTCTAAATTCCAAAAGTATTTACAATATCCCAACTTTAATGAATTCATTGCACCAACGGTATGGAGACTTTGCAAGTATTCGTGATAGAAGTTGAAGTTCCTTGGAGACTTTACATTATCGAATTCAACTTTGCGTTAATCAAATGCCTACGCATTATCCACTCTTAAGTTAGTCGATCGAACTCTATACTAACAGACAGTAACAAAATATATTCGAATATACATGTACATACATGATGATCATCTGCATATAATACACAACCACTAAATTCTACTCTGTGTATATTGTTGAAAAATAAATAAAATTTTAAACTAATTTCAAACTCATTATCACAACTCACAAGAAAAGAAGTGGGGCATTGGTAATTAAAAATATCCATAAATAATATGTAGAGTCTAGTACCTTTAGCATTCACATAAATAGTAATTTCTTAAAATAGTGAATCAAGAAGAAGAATAAGTGACTTAATTATAATGATTTGGGAGATTCTGGGTAACTTGACGGACCGAGGGGTAATTTTTAAAAGTTTGCTGATGGTAGGGGTAAATTTGACTAGATGGTATAACGGTAGGGATAAATTTGGCCGGATAGTATAATGAAGGTTAAATATAGACAATATCCGAAAATAGAGGAGTATATTTGGCCTTTTCCCCTTCTTTCTTCCCTTTTTTGATATGAAGGAATAATTATAAGACCACAGATTCAAGAGCTCTGTGTGCATAAGTCATTTATTAAACAAAGAGGCAGTATGCCTATAATCAATTCTTCCTGAGCCTAAAGTTATTACTAATATCTATTGAGTCATGGAGATTATTTCTAGTGTATTTTCATGACTTCTTTGAGAGAATAAGAGATGTAGTTGCACAGATTATACCATTGTTTGAGTGTCTTCAATTTCCATAATAGAGTGCAAGCTTGCTCAAGAGTCAATTTGATTGCACTAGCTAGTACGTGTTGCTTAGCTTTAGAGCTAAAGAAACTTAGTAAGTATGACACAGCGATATCAAGAAGAACCAAGCTTTCTGCATCAAGTTGACAGGATTTAGGTTCTATTTGTCCATCTTCGTCTAGTCTCCAACGCCATACGTCTAGCTTTTCTGAATATTCAAGTTGGAAGTTTCTTACTGTCACGATTTAAATTGGAAAAAAAAAAAAAAAATACAAACAAAAAATGGGATGCATATGCTGCTGCTTAAAGATTTTCGACTGTATTTCCTGACATAGAAGTCCATATTGGCAGGCAATTATTTTTCTTCAGAGGTTGAACCATAAAGTACTTCTTTTACCCTTTTTCAGCTTAGAGGAATTGATTAGCTTTTAACTTTCATGCCACAGAAACCTTTAATTTTTTCAGTTTCTTTAATCCCCCGTAAATCAAGCTTAGAGCGTGCACCCTTATGACTGCATATTTTCCTCACCAAAAGATAAACAAAAAAGCTAAATGGAAGTTCATAAATACAAATTAATAAGTTTCTGAAAAATACATCAAAATAAATATGGTGGGAGGTAAGTAAGAGATTGGAAGCAATTCAGATCGAAAGTATCAGGTTGAAGGCCGGAGCAACGTAACCAGGAATTGGGGACAGCTGCTGAGAGATAGCGTGCATCGAATGCCATACACTTGCCACTCTCAAAGTATCATTTGTGTCCATTCTTCCAGCAGAGCCATATATAGTCCTAATGAGTGCGGACAGGAAGGAACTATATTTGAGTAAATATCCAAAAGAAAATCATAACCACAAATAAGAACAAACCAAATTAAGAAAAGCTAAAGATTTTGAGAATGTGAACTTCACCTTGGATACAAAGAATACCTAGGCAAAGATCACATTAAGGTAGGCAGTCATTGGCCACATGAATCTACCAAAAGTAACCCCTGATGAATGTACTACTCCCTTGGGCAAAACAAGTCAACAAGGGGCCAGTCTTAACCTTATATAGTCACATGTGTAACCAGCAGATATCATATTGGGTTTTTTTCTGGCCTAGGGGCGGAGCTAAGGTAGTGTGTACAGGTTCGGACCAGCTAGCACAGCTGTTTAGATCTTGTATTTGTATTAGGAAATACATTAAATATATATAAATATCTAATTGCAAACCCAATAACTAAAATGAGTTAGGGGCATTGATCGTAATTCCAAACCCATAAACTTCAAACTTTGGCCCCGCCTAATTTCTGCAGCTATGCAAACGGCTCTTAGTTCAAGGGCGTGATAGATTTAAGAATTATGTTTTAATGATGACAATATTCTTCTGTCTACACGGCAAACAATATGGAACAATAATCGACAATGAGAATGGGCAATCAAGAAAAGCTAATTGTTTTATCTTCAACAGGGAAGCATGCTTTGCCAATATGGGCAATCAAGAGAAAGCTAATTATTTTATCTTCAACAGGGAAGCATGCTTTGCCAATATGGGCAATCAAGAGAAAGCTAATTATTTTATCTTCAACATGGAAGCATGCTTTGCCAATAAATATTATCATGTGTTATAGTGGAGACAAAAAGGAAAACCACTTTGTGCTTTCAGAGGAGCTTATTATCTTGTCTTCAATCATGGTAACAGCATACCCCTGAATCCAGCTGTGACAAGGAAGGTCACAAATCGAATCTGGGCTTTTCAAAGAGCAAGATTCGAAGAGGCACCCCTTGGGTCAAGTCCCTTAATCAATGATCATGTGCCTCTAATTCTACTGAAGACTCGACGGCTCTTGTCTCCATCTGAAGAATCAACGGCTCCTTTCTCTGTCCCATAAGAAGGATGATCCTTCAAGAAGAAAAGCACGCAACTACACAAACTGTATTCTAAGTCTTTCTGCTTCTTAGTTCAAACACTGTAACTTTCATTTGTTAGTGTCCAAAAAGATAGGGAGATCTAGAATACAAAAGAGAGTTGTGTCAATTATTCTCAACTTAAGTGTTGCTATTATTTGTTGGTGGTGAATGCGTTAAAACCATCCATTCTGTAATTTTATTTAAAAATCTAAAGGGAACCCTTGTGACCCAAGGAAAACTGGATGTAAGTACCACAACAGTACCGAACCAGTATAAATTGTTCTATGTCATTTACGCTTACTTACTAACTACCTTCATTCTGCTCAGAGGTCAGTCAACTAATAATCGTATTAGTCGACTAATTTTTAATAATCAATAATTCACCCCTCCCCCCCTCTTGTACTTTCAATTGATATCAGAGCAAGGCTCACATCCTGTTGCTTAACCGCTAGTGAGAAAAAGATCATGGGATGCAATACTGTCATCAGAGCTCTCTTTCAAGAAGGAACCTCTCATGTTCGACCTCCTTACTTCAGTGGTCAACATTTTTCTCACTGGAAAGTTCGCATGGAAACATATACCATGTCATATGACATTAAAGTATGGCGTGTGATCAAAAAGGGAAATCTTCCAATTCCTCCCAAGAAGGATGCAAATGGTCAAGTTATTACATCCACTGATCCTCTGAATTTGGACGACTACACTGATGAACAAGCTGTTGTTGTCACTATTAATGCAAAGGCAAAAAATCTACTGTACAATGCTATAAGCGGAGAAGAATATGAAAAAATATCTAGTTGTGAGACTGCAAAAGAAATGTGGGATAAACTGGAAGTCACTTACGAAGGAACCAACAAGGTAAAAGAGACTAGAATAAACCTCTTGGTTCGGGACTACGAACTATTTCAAATGAAGGATGGTGAATCTATAGAAGAAATGTTCACCAGGTTTACAAAATTCTTGGAGATCTCAAATCATATGGAATACCTATCAAAAGTGGTGAATAGGTAAGAAAAATCCTCAGAACCTTGCCTATGGTTTGGCAACCAAAGGTGATTGCTTTGGAATGTCAAAATCTGGATAAAATTTCCTATGATGAACTCAGAGGTGATCTGATTGCCTTTGAAAAACACATCTTGACAGACAAATTCTAGAATAGAAGAAAATTGTTGCTTTCAAAGAAATTTTGACTGAACCAGGTAATGAAGATGAAGAAGACGAAGAAGAACAAGATGAAAATATTGCAATGCTCTCTCAAGTTGTAACCAGCATGATGAGAAGAAATAGATATAAAATAAGAGGCAAGACAAATTTTAGGAAAGGAAGGGAAAGTAATGAAACTGATGGAAGATGTTATGAATGTGGAAAGTCCGGTCATGTTCTAGCTGACTGTCTGGAACTAAAAAGGAAACTGAACAGAAACATGCAGAAGAAAAAAGTTTTTAGAGCACGGAGTGATGAAGAAGAATCTGATCACGAGGAAATTGCTAACATATGTTTCATGGCTCTAAGTGATAATGAAGAGTCAAGGGAACTCGGACTAACGGTAGACAGCAATGATGAAGAAGACGACTCAAGAGAACCTCACTTAACGACAGGTGCAGGAACCAGTGAGGTACGTACTTCTTTATGTCCTAACTGTTATGAACTTCAAGAATTTATTGATATTGCCCTTGAAGATATAGATAGGATATTAAATGAGCTTAGAAAAGTCAAGAGAGAAAAAGAAAAAGAAAAGAAGGATTGGGCCCTGAAACTAGAAGTATGCGAAATAGAACGGGATATACTTCAAGAGGAATTAAATGAACTCGGGCTTCATTTGAATGGATTACAAAGAACCTCTGATCACAGTTCAGTTAAGTCACATCAAATCTTTTATCACAAAAAGAAAATGGCTTGTTCCTTCTGTGGAAAGGATGGTCATAGCACAAATAAATGTATGAACATAATTAGAGCTGAAAATAGTATTAGTAACTCTAGTAGTGTGTCTTGTTTCTAATGTGGTAAAAGAGGTCATACCTGAAATCATTGTAGGTTCAAAAATAACAAAAGATGGGTTTGGAGACCAAAGTCCTCAAATCAAACTGACACTCAGAAGCCTAACCACTCAGGACCCATGCAGGCTTGGGTACCTAAAAATGAGTAAATTTGTTTTGCAGGAACACCGCAAGAAGAATCGGAAAGGAAAATGGTATCTTGACAGCGCGTGTTCCAGAAATATGACGGGTGACAAACAATTATTCAAAAGTCACCAGAATAGATGGAGAAATAGTCACATTTGGTGACAAGTCCAAAGGAAATGTCATTGGTATAGGAAAAGTTCCTTTAAGACCAATATGTGTCTTAGATGAAGTCTACTTGGTTGATGAACTTGGCTATAATCTTCTCAGCATCAGTCAACTGTGCGACAATGATTGTGAGGTTCGTTTTAAGAAACACGGCTGGTTTATAGAAGATGAATCAGGTAATATCATTCTTTCGGGAAATAGGGACAGAAATGTCTATACTATCAAAAACTTAGAAACTTCTGGGGATCAAATTTGCCTCTCCTCTATGATTGAAGATCCCTGGGTTTGGCATAGAAAACTTGGCCATGCAAGCATGCATACCATTAAAAAACTTGCTGAGCATGATCTTGTTATTGGTTTCCCAAAACTAGATTTTTCAAAAGATCATATCTGTGATGCTTGTCAACTAGGAAAACAAACTCAATCCTCTTTCAAAATCAAAAACATTATTTCTACCTCTAAACCTCTTCAACTGCTGCATATGGACTTATTTGGTCCCACTAGAACTGCTAATATAGGAGGTAAGAAATAGATGCCTTTGTTATTGTAGATGATTTCTCTAGATTTACATGGGTTATGTTTCTCAGTCATAAAGATGATGCTCTAAAGAATCTTGAAGTTTTCTGTAAGAAGGTTCAACGAGAGAAAGGCTATTACATCTCCACCATCGGCGAACTCATTCTGGATTCTGGGAACATGCTAGAATTCCGTCTTTATGAACCTCTTTCTCAACTCCTGTACGTGATGCAGATACATGAGTATCTTGGAGTTCTTGGTTGCCCATTCTTCTCGTACCTGATGTATGAGTAAGTCTGAATCTCTGATCACTAGCAGCTCTTGAACGTTCATGTCAATGGCCATTTTGAGTCCTAAGATGCAAGCTTCGTACTCGGCCATATTGTTGGTGCAGAGGAACCTGAGTTTGGCAGACACTGGATAATGCTGATGTCACGACCCTAAACCCGAACCCGGCCGTGATGGCGCTTCTCGTGAAGACAAGGCCAGCCAGACCAATACACTACACCGTTTAACACAATTAATGATCATGAAACAGTTTAAAGTATGATTAAATAGTAATAAATTTACGGAAACATAGCTGACAATAAGGGGGAACCATCCCGACACGGTACAACCCGGGGTGTCACAAGTCACGAGCATCTATCAAAGTATGAGTACAACTACAAAGTCTGAATTATACAGTATGGGACTAATGAACGAAAAAGGAGAAAAACGGTGCTGCGAACGCTGGCAGTCTCCTCGCTAAACTCCGTTAACTCTGCCTCCGGTCAGCCAAAACCCGCTACCGGGTGTATAAATACCTGCATCTGCACACAAGGTGCAGAGAGTAAAGTGAGTACTCCAACTCTGTGTGTAATAAAGGTAAATAACAACTGAGCAGTAAGAAATCACGTGAGGCAAATCATCATGTTGTATAGAAGCAGTATAAAACCCCTTGAGAAAATGGCAATGAAGCTGTGAAATCTTTAGAAAACATCTTAGCTAAGTTTAAACCTCTTTTGAAAGTGACTTTTTCAACAATTATGCAAATGAATGCAAAATACTTAGTGCAAATAAGCACAGAAATTCGCCCCTCGAGCACAACACTCACTCAACAGATAATGCCAGGAAATCAGGTAGGTACCCCGTGAAGTAACACAGACAACAGATAATGGCAGACAATTGAAACAAAGCAAACACATAGATCAGTATCATATAGTAACCGTTGCGGCGTGCAGCCCGATCCATATATCCTCACAACACAGGACCTCGGCCTCACTCAGTCAGATAAAATCATCACAAGCCCCTCGGGCATAATAAAATAGTAGTTCTCAGCCCGAAATATCATTTAAGTCTCAAAACTGAGTAAAAGTGGCTGAGTTGTAAAACAAGGGAAAACAGCATGACTGAGTTTAAGTAATAAGTCAAAACAGTGAGGAAACAGTGATAATAATCCCCGAAGGGTTCAAATAGTTGGCACGAAGCCCAAATATGGCAATCAGCCCAAGTCATGATGATAACAAGTAAGTTTCAGTCAAATACACGGTAAATTCATCAATCGGGACGGACCAAGTCACAATCCCTAACGGTGCTCTACCCCACGCTCGCTATCCGGCGTGCAAGTCACCTCAATATAGCACTACGATGTGCAATCCGGGGTTTCAAACCCTCAGAATATCATTTACAATCATTACTCACCTCGAACCGGCTAAAACTCTAGCTCGCGACGCCTTTGCCCCTCGAATCGGCCTCCACGCGCGTCGAATCTATCCAAAATCAGAACGAATACGTCACAATATGCTAAGGGAACAAAGCCCAAGCGAAAACAATCGAAAAATATCAAAAATCCCGAAATTAGCAAAAACCGAGCCCCGGACCCACTTCTCGAAACTCAAAATTTTTTCACATTATCAGATTCCTCGTCCTCCCACGAGTTCATACATACCAAGAACACAAAAATCGGAGTTCAAATCACCCCTCAAATCCCCATTTAAAACCCTCTTAAACTCAAGCCCTAAACCTCCATTTTTAGTCCTTTAATTCCTTAAATTTCAGTCCCAAACCATGAAATATTACCATAGAAGTGTGTTTTAAGTCCAAAATCCTTACCTCAACGAAGTCTCTTTGATTCCTCTCTTCAAAATCGCCCAAAGCTCCCAATTCCGAGTGCAAAAATGGTTGAACCCTTCAAAAATCGCGAAGGAAGACATATATACATTATGCCCAGACATAACCGCATCTGCGGTCCAAAATCCGCTTTTGCGGTACCGCATATGCGGTCAACAAAGCCGCTTCTACGGAGTTCATTAAACCGCCCTAAGCCGCATCTGAGATTCCGCAGATGCGATTTCCTTTAGCCGCTTCTGCGGTCTAGCTCGCCTGACCCATTTTCGCTTCTGCGATAAAACACCCGCATCTGCGGCGCCACATCTGCGGTGCCGCATCTGCGGTCCACAAACCGCAGATGCGAAAATACCAGAAGCAGCAAATCTGAAGCTGCAACACAAATTCCAACTTCCCCGCTAACCATCCGAAATCACCCCGAGGCCCCCGGGACCTCAACCAAAAGCACAAACATAAGCCAATACCTTATTCAAACTAGTTCCAATCATCGAAACACTTCAAACAACATCAAATCTACCAAATCACATCGAATTCAAGCCTAAGTTTCTAAAATCTCCCGAAATACGCTTTTGATCAAAAACCCAACCAAAGCACGTCCGAATGACCTGAAATTTTGCACACACATCACGAATGACATAACGAAGCTACAACAACTCTCGGAATTCCATTCCGACCCTCGGATCAAAATCTCACCTACCAACCGGAAATCGCCAAAATACTAACTTCGCCAATTCAAGCCTAATTCTACACCGGACCTCCAAAACCAATTCCGATCGCACTCCTAAGTCATAAATCACCTCCCGAAGCTAACCGAACCATCGGAAGTCACATCCGAGCCCTCTAACTCCTAAGTCAACATCCGGTTGACTTTTCCAACTTAAACCTTCTTAAAAGAGACTAAGTGTCTCATTTCTTACCAAATCCACTCCGAACGCAAACCAACCAACTCGATCACATAAAACACGAATAACGAAGCATAAAGAAGCAGAAATGGGGGAAACGGAGCGGTAACTCATGAGACGACTGGCCGGGTCGTCACATCCTCCCCAACTTAAACAAACGTTCGTCCTCGAACATGCCCAGAGTTGTTCCAACAGCCAACTAATTGCTGAATAACCTTACCATGCATATACCCTGGGGTGATCCCACGTCACCCTATCTCATATAGGTCCGATAACACATTGTAACTGAAATTTCACAACCCAATCTAGCCCATAAGCCATAGAACCACATTTCCATTTTTGAAATCATACACAAGATCAGAACCTCACATATATATTCAGAATAAGCCCGAACCAGCTGTAATAACCCATACCTGCAACCTCAGATGCAATTACCTGATATACCACATAACTCAAATACATGTAGCGATAACTTCCATTCACAGCAGATGCACACAATGCCTGAATACCGGTAGAAAACCTCTTATCAACTAAAGTTTCATTCCAACACTTTTACGTAGACTGCAACTGATAACTAAAACACGCAGTAAGCCATCACCATTTCTCAGATCAACCATTCATGAAGCCACTTCCCTTTTGGCTAATACCACAGTAGATTTTCGAGCCGAACCTCGATATTATCCTTCCAACAAGCTGCAATCAAATCCGTTCGTATTCATTAATGATCCCAACGATCACCTCGAATCCAACACACCACTCTGGTGACTTGACACATCAATACATGCCTAAGCCACAACTTGCATAATACGCGCACTAATAAGAAACGGTCTGAACATACTCAAATCATGAAAATGACCCAAAAGAAAGAGCTGCACCTCAAGCTCACCAGTACCGCCACCACACACGGCTGAGAACCCGTCTCGTATCATAGAAATAGAACACACGAATCTAACCCGCAAGGTCATATCTCCACATAGCTACGCTGAAATGCGCGATCCTAACGAACACCGCTCCACATAAAACACCTCAAGTCACTATGCTCGAAAGTGAAAACCACGCACAATTTGATGTCTGGAACCAAAGTAAATCATTACACCCACGGTGAAACAAATAACATACGCCACGCAGCCCGATATGACATAACCGATATGCCATTCACTAAGCAACGCCCAATTACTCTTCCCGCTTGAATTCCACTAAGAGACCCCAAATGAACCGCACCATATGGGCCTATAACCAACAAATCATAACACCTCGCAACCCAGAAAGGTAACTCATAGATCTCCCCAGATCACTGATAAGCTCAGCAACGGTCGAATCAATACCCCCCTCAACAATGCCATTCGGAGCCAACCAAGCCGACTCAAGATAGAACACTCACCCACATTGGCCTGCCAACGAACTCCTTACCAAGGAACCTGAAGCTGCTCCTTCCACCCCTATCACTTTGCTGGTGCCATACGATACAGTGCAAGGCACCAAATCAATACCGAAATCAACAACCTTGTCCGGCGACATGCCCGGCCACAAGAAACACATCCGAAAAGTCCCGTACCATCGGGACTGAATCAATATGAGGAGCCTCAGCACTGACACTCATCACAAGAGCCCAAATAAGAAGACAAATCCTTCCCAGCCGTCCGCTGGGTCTTCGAAATATAAAAATCCCCAATAGGACATAATTCGTCGAACATCGCCACTCGATCCGTGGCATTTCCCGGCATAGCCAATAGCGTCGTCTTATCGCAATAGTCCAGAATAACACAACACGGACACAACCAGTCTGAACCCAATATCACATCCAAGATCTAATATACCAAGCAATAAAAGGTCCGCTCGGGTCTCCAAACACCGACAGTCGCTAAACAGTGCCGATACACACAATCTACAACCACAACATAGCCTGATTATGAGAACTTCCGGTCTCCAACTCCATGTAGCACACAAATCACCATACCTGATCCCAAATTCCACCGCCCGAATACATATCACAACTCAAGTACCCAATCATTCCACGAAAGATATTCTAAGATTCCCCTGTGCCATCAAGCAAACTCAAATATCAGCAGTCGATCTAACAAGAAAGCGCCGCAGTACCACCGAAGTACTATCAACTTAATCATATTGCCTTTTCTGAAACATATACCCTCGTCAAATCACTATGATTAGCAATACCATTTCCTTAATCATCTGAAGATCATTCACCCTAATCATCTGAAGCTCATTTCTCTAATCATCTAAAACTGCCCGTGTTGCCTAAGAATTTTTTTATGACCTTCCATTCAGAACTGAACCGTAACCTTACACACGCAAATCTCAATCCCCCACAACATATCGCATATACCATACCATCCTAGGATAACATGAGAACCTCGTCTCTCTTACGAGCCATAAACATCTACGTACTCAACTAGTCAAAAACTTTCCATTGGTCCCACCTAGAGGAAAATCACTATACATCCCATGCTCCGCGTGCCCATAGAAAATTTACATCTCCAAACTGCGGTAAAGACCACCAAGGACTCCCCGAGTTCCCTTTGCACAAATCAGACCTGCCAGGACGGAATCCTTCTAACTCGACCAAGCTACGCAAGCCGTCAATACCTAAGAGCATCGCTGCAAAATACCTATAAGAACTCATTACCTCGAACACCCACAAGGAACAAATCATATCCTTACCATACCGGTCCGGTCTACTACCAAATTACCCCATCTATCTAAAATTCCTTTTGATTCATCTTCAACCTGATATTTCCCCCCCTTTTTTTTCTTGTAGCACCATAATCCTCAACTCAGACTTACCACACGGAACCAAGCACAAAGTCGCACCGTCTAAGGCTCATACGTCGCTGAATACTTTCTTACACATTCCCAGAAACACCGCATTCCAGGTTACTTTACTCTGAAGAACTTCCTGCGAATCCAAATCTGTTACCTTTACTTTCCTGATATTGATACATAGAATCCCATAACTAACATAGAAATGCCACAAGTCTTGACCCCTTCCAATGAAAACTCAGTTTCTAACCACATATACAACTTTAAAACACCTGATTGTTACATGTAGAATCTTGAACACATTAGAACCATTCTCGAGAGTCATTCACTCTATTTACACTGCAATTAGCCTGATCAACGAACAAAATCACCTGTGCCTCATTAGCACTCTGACACCGCAGGATACGACCTCATCCCAATACAAACAAGCATCTTCCTGCTCTATGCACCGAGCATTCTTTACCAACAATAACTTAAGACATCCGGTGATTCTCATACACCTACGAAGCACCATATAACCTTGTAAAAATTTTCCTTTGCTAGAGCCATCCTCGACTTCAATCTCCGTGAGCCAACACTGATTCACCGACACGCCTCAAACTGGAACCAACATAACACCTAATCGTGCAATCAGCTTAATCAATAACAAACTCCCCAACTTGGCTCGAAGCCATAGGTAAAAACACACCCAATAACTCATAACGCATATACTCTATTGCTGCCATAATATCATAGTGAGATTAAACTCAATCCTTCATAAGCTCGCGAAACATAGACTATCTGGTACTTTAAATCTTCTGCAAATCTTGCATTCGCCCTCGCAACAGTCAAGCTCACTCTTTAGGCGACCCAATTTAGATTTCAACACATATTATTCACTTGTAAATGAGATCTTATAATAGACAACATAAGGATCACACAACCTTAGAACACTCCGCAGGAGACAACCCACCTGCTTTGCCTCCAACTAACATTTCTGTATACCTTCCACCGTCACAAGCATCACGCAGTCACTTGATCTTCCTGAGTCTGGACTCATACCGCAATATGAAATTTACTTCACCCCCAACTAGGAACATGGAAAGATTCTTCACACGCCCATAACTCGGGCTATACCTCGAATCGAGATGGACTTCAAGCATCTAATAGTTCTTCCATCATTCAGCAGACCCTTCTCGTTGCTTCCAATCATATGGATAAACCTCGCAGTACTAACA
Source organism: Nicotiana attenuata (assembly GCF_001879085.1). NCBI lineage: Eukaryota > Viridiplantae > Streptophyta > Magnoliopsida > Solanales > Solanaceae > Nicotiana > Nicotiana attenuata. The sequence goes on from NW_017671789.1 coordinate 240,871, forward strand.
TACTCATCACATAATCATCCAGCTGTCACTTCCACTAATAGGGACACTACCGAACACATAAGCTTCAAAACACTTGCTCACAGAATCAGCACCTCGGTCCTCAAGCCATAGGCAAGGATCCGGCCTCAAGTCCTCCAGACTGGCCCAACATAACTCACAGAGATCACATCTCGCCCCTCGATCGGGGAATCACAAGCCATCAAGGCACATCTAATACTGAGCGCTCGTGCGCGCACACGATCGCGTGGAAGGAATTCAAAGAGTTACATTTCAAGCTGAATCCAAGGACGCACGATAAGAATTCAAGAATGTGAAGTTTTCCTAAAGGTTCTGCAGCCTCTCGAGGATAAATACAGAAGTCTCCGTACCGATCCGCGAGACTCTACTAAACCTGCTCATGACTCGTGAAACCTATGTAACCTAGGCTCTGATACCAACTTGTCACGGCCCTAAACCCGAACCCGGCCATGATGGCGCCTCTCGTGAGGACAAGGCCAGCCAGACCAATACACTACACCTTTTAACACAATTAATGATCATGAACAGTTTAAAGTATGATTAAATAGTAATAAATTCGCGGAAACATAGCTAACAATAAGGGGGAACCATCCCGACACAGTCCAACCCGGGGTGTCACAAGTCACGAGCATCTATCAAAGTATGAATACAACTACAAAGTCTGAAATATACAGTATGGGACTAATGAACGAAAAGGGAGAAAAACGGTGCTGCGAACGCTGGCAGTCACCTCGCTAAGCTCCGTTAACTTTGCCTCCGGTCAGCCAAAACCCGCTACCGGGTGTATAAATACCTGCATCTGCACACAAGGTGCAGGGAGTAAAGTGAGTACTCCAACTCAGTGAGTAATAAAGGTAAATAACAACTGAGCAGTAAGAAATCACGTAAGGCAAATCATCATGCTGTATAGAAGCACTATAAAACCCCTTGAGAAAATGGCAGTGAAGTTGTGAAATCTTTAGAAAACATCTTAGCTCAGTTTAAACCTCTTTTGAAAGTGACTTTTTCAACAATTATGCAAATGAATGCAAAATACTTAGTGCAGATAAGCACAGAAATCTGCCCCTCGGGCACAACACTCACTCAACAGATAATGCCAGGCAATCAGGTAGGTACCCCGTGAAGTAACACAGACAACAGATAATGGCAGACAATTGAAACAAAGGAAACACATAGATCAGTATCATATAGTAACCACTGCGGCGTGCAGCCCGATCCATATATCCTCACAACACAGGTCCTCGGCCTCACTCAGTCAGATAAAATCATCACAAGCCCCTCGGGCATAGTAAAACAGTAGTTCTCAGCCTGAAATATCATTTAAAATATCATTTAAGTCTCAAAACTAAGTAAAAGTGGCTGAGTTGTAAAACAGGGGAAAACAGCATGACTGAGTTTAAGTAATAAGTCAAAACAGTGAGGAAATAATGATAATAATCCCCGAAGGGTTCAAATAGTTGGCACGAAGCCCAAATATGGCAATCAGCCCAAGTCATAATGATAACAAGTAAGTTTCAGTCAAATACACGGTAAATTCATCAATCGGGATGGACCAAGTCACAATCCCTAACGGTGCTCTACCCCACGCTCGCTATCCGGCGTGCAAGTCACCTCAATATAGCACTACGATGTGCAATCCAGGGTTTCAAACCCTCAGAATATCATTTACAATCATTACTCACCTCGAACCGGCTAAAACTCTAGCTCTCGACGTCTTTGCCCCTCGAATCGTCCTCCACGCGCGTCAAATCTATCCAAAATCAGAACGAATACGTCACAATATGCTAAGGGAACAAAGCCCAAGCGAAAACAATCGAAAAATATCAAAAATCCCGAAATTAGCAAAAACCGAGCCCCGGGCCCACTTCTCGAAACTCAGAGATTTTTCACATTATCAGATTCCTCGTCCTCCCACGAGTTCATACATACCAAGAACACAAAAATCGGAGTTCAAATCACCCCTCAAATCCCCATTTAAAACCCTCTTAAACTCAAGCCCTAAACCTCCATTTTTAGTCCTTTAATTCCTTAAATTTCAGTCCCAAACCATGAAATATTACCATAGAAGTGTGTTTTAAGTCCAAAATCCTTACCTCAACGAAGTCTCTTTGATTCTTCTCTTCAAAATCGCCCAAAGCTACCAATTTCGAGTTCAAAAATAGTTAAACCCTTCAAAAATCGCGAAGGAAGACATATATACATTCTGCCCAGACATAACCGCATCTGCGATCCAAAATCCGCTTTTGCGGTACCGCATATGCGGTCAACACACCCGCTTCTGCGGAGTTCATTAAACCGGCCTAAGCCGCATCTGCGATTCCTTTTAGCCGCTTCTGCGGTCTAGCTTCGCCTGACCCATTTTTGCTTCTGCGATGAAACACCCGCATCTGCGGTGCACAAACCGCAGATGCGAAAATACCAGAAGCAGCAAATCTAAAGCTGCAACACAAATTCCAACTTCCCCGCTAACCATCCGAAATCACCCCGAGGCCCCCGGGACCTCCATCAAAAGCCCAAACATAACCCAATACCCTATTGAAACTAGTTCCAATCATCGAAACACTTCAAACAACATCAAATCTACCAAATCACATCAAATTCAAGCCTAAGTTTCTAAAATCTCCCGAAATACGCTTTCGATCAAAAACCCAACCAAACCACGTCCGAGTGACCTTAAATTTTACACACACATCACGAATGACATAACAAAGCTATAGCAACTCTTGGAATTACATTCCGACCCTCGGATCAAAATCTCACCTACCAACCGGAAATCGCCAAAATACTAACTTCGCCAATTCAAGCCTAATTATACACCGTACCTCCAAAACCATTTCCGATCGCACTCCTAAGTCATAAATCACCTTCCGAAGCTAACCGAACCATCGGAACTCACATCCGAGCCCTCTAACTCCTAAGTCAACATCCGGTTAACTTTTCCAACTTAAACCTTCTTGAAAGAGACTAAGTGTCTCATTTCTTACCAAATTCACTCCGAACGCAAACCAACCAACTCGATCACATAAAACACGGATAACGAAGCATAAAGAAGCAGAAATGGGGGAAACGGAGCGGTAACTCATGAGACAACTGGCTGGGTCGTCACAGCTGACCGTTTTCTTATATTAAGAATGCTCTTATGCCAACTCCTTTGAAGTTTGCTGCTCCATCGAAGAACATTCTCCAACCGTCATAGGGTTTTGCAATGTCTTCTTCTATGAATGATACCTCTTCATCAAGAGAATACGTTTTCAGGGGTTCGTATCCTCCATCCACGGGGTTTTCAGCAAGGTGGTCTGCCAGTGCCTGTCCCTTGACCGCTTTCTGTGTCACGTAAACAATGTCGAATTCACTCAACAGGATTTGCCATTTGGCTAGCTTGCTAGTGGGCATGGGCTTTTGAAAGATGTACTTCAAGAGATCCATTCTTGATATGGGATATGTAGTATATGCACAGAAGTAATGTCTCAGCTTTTGAGATACCCAAGTCAAAGCACAACACGTGCGTTCCAATAGAGAATACCGGGCCTCGTACAGGGTGAACTTCTTGCTGAGATAATAAATGGCTTGTTTCTTTATCCCTGTTTTGTCATGTTGCCCCAGAATGCAGCCGAAAGCTCCATCTAACACTGCATGGTAGAGTAATAACGGTCTACCTGGCTCGGGCGGGACTAAGACTGGGGGTGTTGACAGGTACTCCTTGATTTTGTCGAAGGCCTTCTGGCAGTCCTCGGTCCATTTAGTAGCGGCGTCCTTCCTTAACATCTTAAAGATTGGCTCACAGATAACCGTAGACTGTGCTATGAATCGACTGATGTAGTTAAGCCTTCCCAAGAAACTCATCACATCCTTCTTGTTTGATGTTATAAACGTCAATACCACACAAGAGGGGGGCGATTTGTGTGGTACCTAATTTTCGCGTTAGAAGAACCTGGTTCTTCTAAGTGTTCTAACTACAGCAGTTTGCGGAATAATAAATGCTGAAAGTAAAGTGCACAGAGATTTTTACGTGGAAAACACCTGGCTCAAAAGGTGAAAAAACCACGACCTACTACTCAGTAGGATTTTCCCAAACTCCACTAAAATCACTGAGCCAAAAACTGCATTTACAAAACTCTTTGTAAACCTAAGGATTAACTCTAATCCCAGTGTAGCACATAGCCTCAACTGTTGCGACACTTTCAAGTTAACTCTAACTTGAATACTCAATATACCTATTACAATTGCTTCTATGAAAGCTGAAAGGTACAATATGAAAACCTACTACAATTGAACTAGACTTAGAATAAACACAATGATGAAACTGGTTCTTCTATCTTAGTTCATGTAGCTTCAGACGTGCACACTTGTATCTTGCATATGTTGCTTGCAAATCAGACTTGATCTTTTTGCTCTCAAATATGCTTAACTTCTGCTTATGTGCAACCACCTGTAAAAGAGAACAATCGTTATTTTTATAGAGTTAGTAATCAGAGTTTGATAAGAACTCGAATTGTGGATCCTTTGACAATTCGAGTCCAAGAACAACTCTAACTCCTAATCCATATCCTTGATCCGGATATAACTCTCTTTTCATAAGGAGACTTCAACTCCTTATCCTGTATGCAATCTTTTCGATCAATTCAGAAGATATTGTTGCTGATCCTTGAGACTTATCTTCTTCACGCGTATGTCACATGTGCAAGCATATCAACACGGTGTCTCACATGATGGACCTGGTTCATGACTGAGTTCATTTTGTCAATCTTCAAACCTTCATCTGAACTTGGGCCAACAAATTTCCCCTTTTTGATGATGACAAACTCTGTGCTTTTATTGATCAGAGACCCTGTGGAACTCAGCTTAATTTTCACACTTTAATTTAACTTATCATTAAAGACCAGGTTTAATCAGGTTATAAACATCACATTTTTCAGAATACAAAGTAAAGCAAAGTAAAGCATAATATCTCTTCCCCCTTTTGGCATCATCGAAAAGTTGCATTTTATTAGAATCCCAGATGTTAATTATTACTCATGGCCACTGGGGCAACTGCAAGTGAAAACATGATTTAGTTAATCAATAATCAGCTTCACAGATATTTAACTATTAAGATCAGAAGTTTCATAGAACAAGAGAAAACAAAGCACATTGTCATTGATTAGGAGATGTTTCTACAAAACAGACCACAAAAAGAAAAACAAACATCCAATCATGAGCAAAAAAAACAGAGAAAAGTCCCGAATCTGGGTCACTGAAGGAGTTTCTAAACTGGTTCTGGGGCTTGGAGGAACTAGAGGGTTGGGATTGAAGAAGATTAAGCATTGTTTGGAGCATCCCTTCACTCTTTTCTTTTTCCTTTGCTAGCTCATCTTTGAGGCCATTTCTTTCACTTTCCAGTTCAGCAATGCGAGCCTGGAGCCTAACAATTTCTGCATCTTTTGTGCCACATTCTAGAACCAATGCCCTAACTTTGCTGTTCACAGGAGTCTTCACGGATGAACCAGGTTCAACTGAGGTTACACTTAGCAGATAATCACAAGCCTGCAGAGTTTTGATCCCAAAGTGCTCTTTGCTGGAGGCCATCTCCCACTTCTTCAATGGCACATCTAACTTGGCCAAAACAGTTGTCAGTATAAACCCATAAGGAGTGGCATGGGCCTTGGAGTCATTTATCACTCTATCCAGCAGCTTGACAATGAAACTAGGCCAGTTAATCTGCTTTCCTGTCACAAGACACTCCAGAAGGACCAGGTCCATATAATTTGCAGTGTGTCTTCTCTCCTGTCTGGGCAGCAGACACTTGTTCACAAATTCAAATAGCACCTTGTGCTCAGGCTTCATCTCACTCTTTTGCACAAACCTAGCCTCAGGCACTTCTTCAGCAGACTTGGTATCACAGCAATTCCGGGTGATTTGGAGAGCAGAAGGGAGAGAATCTAGACAAGGCCACCTTTGCCTAGTATAATCATCATATCCCTCACAGGGTATGTCTATAATTCTTCCCAACTTAGGTGCATCAAACTGCACCTCTACTCCTCTCACCAGGCTTGTAACAACCCCATTCACCACTGTGGCATTCGCCATAAACTCTATCAGTTCTTTTCTTGCAAGCCTGCCATCCAGTTGAAGAACCATGTCCTTCCAACCCTGTGCTTCCAGTGCATCAACCAATCTTTTCATGCCTGGCTCCTCCAGGTCTTTCATAATTCTTCCTTTCAATATTTTTCTTTTTCCAAAAAGGATAAACCTGTCCTGCTCTTTCTCAGAGTCCTCTTCTTCTTCTTCTTCTTCTTCTTCTTCTCCACTCCAAGCTTCTTCTTCTTCAGGAACTTTCACTTGTTTTCCTTTAACTGCAGACCTGGTTCTTTTTGCCAGGGAGGGTTCAGCAGAGATAGATTCTGAAGACTTCTTGGTAGAAGTCTTGGATTTCTTAGGTTTAGGAGTGTGAACCTCCTCAGTTGTACCTCTCTCCTGATGGACCAGTTCCATCTCTTCCTCCTCTTCTTCTGCAGCCACAGAACTTTCCAGAACTTTAGCTTTTCCCTTTCTTTGTTCTTTTTCTTGCTTGCCTCTAAGGCTTTCTGCAACTCAGCCTCGCTTTGCCTTACCCTGCTTCTGGTAGCTTTCACCGTTGGTGCTGAAGGGACAGTAGACTTAGGAGATGACACCTTGCTCTTCTTTGTTGGCTTAGAGGCAGTTGGAGCCTTTTGAGAAGAAGCTTTGCGCTTCTTGGGATCATAGCTTTCTCCAACTTTCTTCAGAATGTCAGCCAAGGTTTCTTCCACAGATGAACTAGGTCCATCTTGTTGTTCACTCAGGTTCACAAGACCTTCAGCAGCTTCTCCAGATTCACTTCCCCCTGGCTTGTTGCCACTCTCTTCAACTCTTCCACAAACT
>NW_017671789.1:248031-251463 GCF_001879085.1 Nicotiana attenuata
TGAGATAGCCATTTAGGAAGGCACTTTTGACATCCATTTGATGAAGAGTGAATTCCATATGTGCTGCAAAGGCTATGAGGAGTCTAATTGCTTCAAGTCTAGCCACTGGAGCAAGAGTCTCATCATAATCAATGCCTTCCTCTTGACTATAGCCTTGAACCACCAACCTTGCCTTATTTCTTGTAACTGTTCCATCTTCATCTAGTTTGTTCCTGAAGACCCATTTTGTCCCAATGACTGACCTGTCTTTTGGTTTTGGAACTAAGTGCCAGACTTGGCTTCTTTCAAACTGATTGAGCTCATCTTGCATAGCATTGACCCAATCTGCATCTTGTAGAGCTTCACTCACATTTTTAGGTTCAATGAGGGACAGAAAAGCATCAAATGCACACAGTTTCTTCAGTTGTGATCTTGTCTTGACCCCAGATGTTGGATCATTGATGATGTTCTCAATGGGGTGAGAACTCAGGTACTTGTAAGATTTCCCCACCATCTAGTTCCTGCTAGTTTCTCCTTCATAGTTATGCTGCAGAGGAACAGGTTCAGGTACAGGTTCCTTCAGATTGGTTCCCCCTGTCAGGTTGCCCTGGGTGAGAGGACCTGTTCCATCACCTGCTCCTTCCTTTGATGCCACTTTTACTTGTGTTGTAACTTCAGTCAATCGTCTCACCAGTCCAATGGCTTCATCTTCATGTTCCTGTCTCTCAGAAAGAGTGTTAGATTCATCAATCACAACATGTACACTCTCTTCAACACATAGAGTTCTTTTATTAAACACTTTGTATGCTTTGCTATGTGAAGAATATCCCAAGAATACTCCCTCATCACTTCTGGGATCAAACTTACCTAGGGAGTCTTTGCCATTATTGTGCACATAGCACTTACAACCAAAAGCCCTAAGATGGGATATGTTTGGTTTTCTCCCTTTAAGTAACTCATAGGGAGTTTTCTCTACATGAGGTCTAGTCATGCATCTATTTATTATATAACAAGCAGTGTTTATAGCCTCTGCCCAGAAGCTATGAGGTAGTTTACTGGGAAGTAGCATGGTCCTTGCCATATCCTCAAGGGTCCTGTTCTTCCTTTCAACTACCCCATTTTGCTGAGGAGTCCTAGGGGCAGAAAAATTATGATCTATTCCATTTTCATCACAAAATTTAGCAAATTGTGCATTTTTAAATTCAGTTCCATGATCAGACCTAATGGATGTAAGTTGATTTCCTAATTGTTTCTGGGTTTTTCTAATAAAAGCAGTGAACATTTCAAATGCTTCATCTTTAGAAGTTAGAAACAATACCCAGGTAAATCTAGAATAATCAACAACAAGCACCATTACATATGTTTTACCACCTCTGCTCATGGTTCTCATTAGACCACAAAGATCCATATGAACCAGTTCAAACGTCTTGGACGTACTTACCATTTTCTTAGGTTTGAAGGATGACCTTACCTGCTTCCCCCTTGCACATGCCTCACAAACTTTGTCTTCCTTGAACTTGATATTAGGTAACCCTATCACCAAGTCCTTGGAGACTAATTTGTTCAATTGATTTAGACTGGCATGGCCAAGTCTTTTGTGCCAAAGGAGGGGATCATTAATTAACACACTCAAGCAAGTTAGTTCATTTTCAGAGAGAGTTGACAGATCTACAATGTAAATATTGTTAACTCTCCTTCCCTGCAAAACAATCTTGTCAGTAGTAAGGCTAATCACAAAACATTTTGTGGAAGTGAAAGCCACAAGGTTACCTCTGTCACACAGTTGTGACACACTTATCAGGCTATATTTTAAGCCATCTATCAAATAGACATTCTCAATGGAATGAGAGTCTGTCTTTCCTACCTTTCCAACACCAATGATCTCACCTTTCTTTCCATTTCCAAAGGAGACATTACCTCCTTTTAGGTTCTCAAGTGAAAGGAACTGGTTCTTGTTACCAGTCATATGTTTTGAGCAGCCACTATCCATGTACCATATTTGGCTACTTCCCTTCACTTGGTCCTGCAAAAAGAAATCATGGGTTAGTCTTAGGAACCCAAACTAGTTTGGGTCCCTTTCTATGGGCAAAAGGATGAATTAAATTTTTCTTTGCCCAACCAGGCAGTTTGTGCTTTTCTTGAACAAAGGCTTTGTTCTTTTGACTGGCCTTTTCTCTTGCATTACATTCATTTTTGTAATGGCCAGTATTACCACAGTGTGTGCAGATCTTATTCTCAGGAAGTGTGAGATACTTGTTTTTGGGATCCCATTTTGGAGCTTGTGTCCCAAATCCAAGTCCTCTCTTGTTGCTACTATGATGTTCTTGCAGCCAGGAGAGTGCATCAGAAGCCTTGTTCCATTTGCATGTTTTGTCTAGTTCATGCTTTACCTTTCCTAAATCTTCTTTTAGGACTTTAATCAATTCATCTTTCTTGTACAGTTCATCTTTCATTTTTCCTAGATTTTCTTCTAGGGTGAGAAATGATTGATCAGCCCTTTTCTTTCCTGTCCCTAATTTCAGTTTAATATTTTCAGATCTAAGTTCTAGAATCTTATTTTCAAGTTGATGAACCTGGTTCTTCAACTCAGTATTTGTGTTGTCACTCTCATCAGCCCTAGACTCTAACCTTTTACATTTTTCTTCTAGGATAACACATTCCTTAGACAGAACATCCTTCTCACTGTTTATTATTTCAGACTCATCTATGAAGTCCATCAGCAGATCAGCCAATTTTTCTTTAGACAAGAACTTAATCTTTTCTTTAAGGTGTAGAATACTTACCTCCTGTTCATCTTCTGATTCTCTGATGGCCATAAGAGCTTGCTCATCTTCAGCTTCATTTTCTGAGTCCTCATCTGATGTTTCTCCCCATGCAGCAACCATAGCTTTAGTTGATCCCTTGTTCCTTTTTGGTTGAACCTGTTCCTTCTTCCTGTTTCTTCTTTCTGCTCTTTCTTTCTTCCATTCAATCTCCCATTGAGGGCAGTTTCTGATGTGGTGATCAGTCTTCCCACACTTGTAACACCCCTCATTGGTTTGTTTCTCAGGAGCCCTAGGTTTGCTGAATGTTGTTCCTTTTGAAGCACCCTTTGCTTTCATAAGATATTTCTTGAAATCTCTGGTTATCATAGCCATTTCATCATCTTCAAGATCTGATCCTTCTGAAATTCTGAGAGCCAGACTTCTTTCTTTCTTTGGAGCATCCATCTTCATTGTTTGCCTTCTCAATTCATAGGTATACCCAACGTCTAAATCAATTTCTTAAATGATCTAGCAGGCAAGTTCACGTTACAAACTGTCAAGAAGGAGGTGATTCGTAAAAACTTTAGTGAAATTTATTCCCAAATTAGTTGTGTTGCTCTTGTTGGCATCTCTAAGAGTACAGTAGCATTTCATGTATTCATCATGTTCTCTAGTCTAAAAATTGCATGTTCCATAGACCTCTTCATAA
>NW_017671790.1:0-43004 GCF_001879085.1 Nicotiana attenuata
TCCGATCTAATAAGAAAATAGAACAAAATTAATTATATTATATTATTAATTTAATTTGTTATTTGTTTTCAGTACTAAGTGACAAAATAATAATAATTTTCATAAAAACGTTAAATTCCCAGAAATCACAATAAGTCATATAAGAACTTTTGTGAGGTAGATTCTTTTATTTATTGGACTAGCTAAATTGGATCAACATTTATTATTTTTAGGAACTTTATCTTTTTCTTTAATTTTTGTTCAATAACTCGAACATATTAATTTAATAATAGTTATATAATCTTTTAAAATTATATATTTATTGATAAGGTACACGTGCAAAGTACGTACCTAAGACTAGTAAATTGAAATGTAGGGATTAGGAGATAAAGCATCACCCAGAAGAAGAAATAATAAACTTAAAGACGCGCTAGAAATTATCTTAAACAAATTAACGTGTCTCCACTTTATTAACTACAAAAGTTTACAACAATAACTTTTACAATCTAGAAATTGTGATAATGTTTCTTGGATACTCCACGCATGCAGAGTTAATATTCACAAAAGAATTACTTGACCTCTAATCTACACGAGCCAAAAGATAAGCTCTACTGCATGACTCCACAACCACAAGAATTATTGACTAATTCAGCATCCGCCACCGCCACCACCGCCTCCACAGCCGCCTCCACCACCGCCACCGCATCCGCCTCCACCACCGTAATCACCTCCTCCACCTCCATAGTAGTGCCCACCGCGGCCCCAACGGCTCTTCTTGCCGTTAGAGGAGTCTCCACAAGCAAAAATGACCATTGATATCATCAAAATAGACATAACCACCATTCCCACCATTATCATAAGCCCTGAACCCTCAATTGCTGAGCCACCATCTCCCACACCATATATTAATCGTGCCATATTTCTGTTAGACTTTAATTAATTAATTCTCTGAAGAAACAATATCTCAACAAGTAATATATAGGCGCCATTAAGCGGCCTTTTGTGATGTTTGATTGTAGACTTTTCGTATGAGTTGACCATGTTGCTTCATTGACCCTTGATGAATCATTGAATCTGATTATTCTAATGGGAAAAAAGCCTACTAGCCATGTTCAACAAAGTTGCAACTTCATCCAAAAGACCGACTTTGATTTGGTCATAGTTTTAAGTTGCGTCTCTAATGTAAGAAGCCTATGAAGTCATGAGAGTGCTCATTACGCTTTTGCTCCCTCAAACTTCTTAATCAGTAGTACTTTCCTAGGAAGTTGCGCTTAATTTCGTCCAAATTAAAAGGCCAACTAATTATTTAATTCTTTAATTTGATTCACTTATTTCCAAGAACATTATGCATACAGGACTTCAAATTTGCAAAATCAGTTTTATTCAAACTTGTTTCTTGTTATTAAGGGAAAATTTTAAATTTCTATAGGAGACAATTCACACTACTCAACATGATCCACCAGGGGAGCTAGAGTATTAAGTATAGGTTCAGTCGATCCTTTGGTCTCTATATTTATATTAAAAATTTTATTATATATTAATTACGAATGCATTAAAAAATACATGCTATGAGTAAACTTCAAATTATGACTTTGCCCACAACTAGAAAATGTGAAATTTAGAGAGAGAAATATTGCAAAATGACAAATTCTATTCTATTCCAAAAACTGAATGTGTATCTGTACAAGTTCCTATTTATATACATGTGTACTACTCCATCTAGTAACAGCTGGCATAACTAATCAACCACTAGCTAGCTAACTCAAATGTGTAGAACATAGAAAATTACATAAATATCCCTAGCTTCTCAACCTAAACATTAACCCACATCTCTGATAACCCCATTCTCCCCACAGTGGTCATTGCTAACCTCAACACCTCCCCTCAAGTTGGAGGGTGGAGATTGAACCCCCAACTTGCCCAAAATTTCATGATGCAAAGGACCCGGCAAGGATTTGGTGAAGATGTCGGCGAGTTGCAAACGAGTAGGAACAAAAGAAAGAGAGATGAGCCCAGATTGGAACTACTGGCGGACAAAATGGCAGTCAAGCTCCACATGCTTAGTGCGCTCGTGAAAGACGGGGTTTTTTGGCGATATAAATGGCCGCCTGACTATCAGAGTGCAGCAGAACAGGCAAGGAAGGAGAAACAGACAAATCAGAGAGGAGACGAACCAGCCATGTCAATTCAGATACAACACGACGCATAGATCTGTACTCTGCCTCGGCGGAGGACAAAGAAATAGAGGGATGTTTCTTAGATTTCCAAGAGATAGGGCAAGACCCCAAACTGATGAAGGACCCACTGACGGAGCGGCGAGTATCAGGACATGAGCCCCAGTCAGAATCGCAGAAAGCAAGAAGGTCAAAAGAAAGAGCAGAGGTCATAAAAAGGCCCAGACCAGGATCCTTGAGAAGATAACGGAGGCAGTGTTTGGCAGCATCCAAGTGAGGAAATCTAGGGTCTTGCATAAACTGAGAAAGATGTTGCACAGCGAAGGAAAGATCCGGGCGAGTGTGGGTCAAAAAATCGAGTTTTCCAAGAAGACGACGATAAAGAGAAGGATCAGGGATAGGAGCCCCCACACCAGCAAACAACTTGCAAGTAGGATCAAGAGGAGAAGAAGTATGTCGTTCAGCTAGACAATCAAAGTCGGAGAGCAACTCAAGAGTGAATTTGCGTTGACTGAGAATCAGACCTTGAGGCTCCCTAAGGACTTCCATGCCAAGAAAAAAAGATAAGTCCCCCAAATCCTTTATTTGAAATTCAGCATGTAAGAACATTTTCAAATCAGTGAGCTCTTCCAAATTATTGCCAGTCAATAGAATGTCATCGACATAAACAACCACTATAGACACAGAATCACCACTGAACTTGTAGAACAAAGAGTAGTCGTTGAGAGAGTGAGTGAAGCCCTTAAAATTCAAAACAGCAGTCAACTTAGCATACCACTGACGAGAAGCCTGACGTAGACCATAGAGGGATTTCTTAAGGCGACAAACCAGGTGAGGAGAGGGAGGAGAGAAACCTGCTGGAAATTTTATATAAACCTCCTCATGGAGGTCACCATGTAGAAACGCATTATTAACATCCAACTGGTAGAGACCCCAATCTTTCTTCACAGCAATAGCCAAAATACACCTAATAGTGGTCATTTTAACAACAGGGGAAAACGTCTCAGTAAAGTCAATGCCCTCCCTTTGAGTGTCTCCTCTAATGACCAATCGAGCCTTAAGCCTCTCAACAGAACCATCAGATTTAAGTTTAACCTTGTACACCCACTTACAAGGAAGAGCTTTCTAGCCTATAGGGAGAGGTACCACTTCCTAAGTATCATTGGCAAGCAAGGCATCCAGTTCTTTGGCCATGGCATCCTGCCAGCTAGAGTGCTGAGCAGCCTGTGAGTAGGATACAGGCTCTTGAATTTGAGAAATGGATTGAAAAACATGTTGATTGGAAACAGACAAAGCACAAAAAGGAATAGGAGTAGGGGAGATAGGAGAGAGGAAACAGGGAGAAGAAATATTAGTGAGATGAAGAGCATTGCATATGAAATCTGATAGATAAGCAGGGGTTTTATGGTCTCTTAGGGATCTGCGCAATGCAATAGGAGGAAGGGGACCAGAGGATAAGGGAGAAGAAGAAGAAGAATGAGAAGGAGGAGAAGGACTGGGAGAAGGTGGTATAGAAGAAGAAGAAGAAGAAGTAGGACTAGGAAAAGAAGGGGAAGGAGAAAGTGGAGAAGCAGGAGGAGAATCCAAAAAGGAAGGAACAGGAATAGGATCAGAGGAGAAATCCATAGGAGGAACAACAGAAGAAAGGGAAGAGGATGAAGGAAAAGGAGAAGTCATCGTAGAAAAGGGAAAAATGGATTCATGGAATATAACATTTCTGGAAACAAACAAGTCTCAAGTAGTGAGATTAAGTAATGTGTAACCCTTTTTGCCAAAAGGGTAACCAAGAAAAATACATGGATTGGCCCTGGGATCAAGTTTACCCCTGTGTTGAGACAAAGTAGAGGCAAAGCATAGACATCCAAAACATTTAAGGGAGGTATAGTCAGGTGGTGTGCCAAATAATATTTCATAAGGGGATTTATAATGTAGCAATTTAGTAGGGTATCTATTGATCAAATAGGTGGCAGTGAGTAAACAATTTCCCCAGTAAACTAGAGGTACTTTGGACTGAAACAATAGAGCCCTACAGGTTTCAAAAAGATGTTCATGTTTCCTTTCAACAATCCTATTTTCTTGGGGTGTGGCAACACAAGAAGTCTGGTGAATTATCCCTTTATCATTGAAATAGGCTTGGGCTGTAGAACTGCCTCCTAGCTCAAGGGCATTATCAGATCTAATGACTTTGACTTGAGTAGAGGATTGCCTTTCCACCATAAAAATAAAATGAGTTAAAACAGTGAAGGCATTACCCTTAGTACTCAGCAAATAGGTTCAAGTACCCCTACTAAAATCATCAACTATAGTTAGGAAGTACTTGAAACCATCATGAGTTGTTGTGTTATAAGGGCCCCAGGTATCAATATGTATAAGTTCAAAAATATGAGAAGTGGAGGTAGTACTAATAGGAAATGGCAATTTATGTTGTCTTGCCATGGGGCAGATAGTACAAGGGAATGCATCAGGAATAAGAGCTGCTTTAGGTAAAAAGGAAATACTTTTCATACTGGAAAGGGGCATATGCCCAAGTCTTACATGCCATAATTTGTGACAAGAGTCAGCAGAAGTAGAAACATTAGTAGAACAACTAGACAAAGAATTATCAATGAACTGAGTACAATTATTTGAAATGGTTGACACTGGTTTGCTTTGGTGCAGAGAATCAGCATGAGGATGGAAGGATTGAAGAAGGTAGAGTCCATTCTTCACTCAGGAGCTAGAGGCCTCTTCAAGGAAAGGCCCTGCAACACACAGGAAGTAGCACGAAACATGAGAAGACTATTGAACTGTAAGCAGAATTTTGTACTGAGATTAGGTTGAATTTGAAACTTGGCACTAGTAAAACTTTATTTAGAGTTAATTCTGGGTGAATAGGAACTTTCCCTGCATGTGTGACTTTGATCCTATAGGTGTTAGGTAGATTAACATAGATAGGCTGTGACAGAGGTTCAATATTAAGTAGAATGGATGCATCAAAAGTCATATGTTCTGATGCTCCAGAATCTAGGATCCAAAAATGTGTTTTAGATGTGATGAGTGGAAGAAAAGAGGAATGTATACCAGCACAATTAGCTGTTGCATTGGCTTCAGAACTGGAAGGTCCCTGCTGTCCAAATTTAACCTGTTGTAGTAACTCCGTTAGCTGATTGAGTTGTTCCTGCTTAATACCTATACTGACATCACTAGCCTGTGACTGAGTATCTTCCTGAGTACTGGTTGCATTGCTGTGTGCATGATTGTTGAAAGGTCTAGGTCTGCTGTTTTTAAAATTGAGGGGATAACCATGAATCTTGTAACACTTCTCAATGGTATGTCCTGGCTTCTTGCAATATCTGCAAATGAGATTGGTAGAAGTACTCCTCTTATAATCCTGATGTTGAGTCTGATTGTTTTTTAGTCCATTGGCTGTGTTTCCTTGATTATTGTTAAACCTGTATTGTACTTGATTGACATTCTGTCCAGTAACAGTCTAGGAGCTTGAATCACTAGGATAATTTCCCAAAGGTTGTATACTTCTCTGCATTTCCTCTTGTAATAGAAGAAAGTAAGCTCTATCAATATCTGGTGAAGGATTCATCATCATTATGTTTCCTCTACAGGCAGTATATGATTCATTCAGTTCCATTAGGAATTGAACTAGCTTCTGTCTCTCTTCAAGTGCACTATTTTTCTCCAATGCACCACATTTACACTCTGCACAACTGCATATAGCCCTAGCATCAAGTAGCTCAATTTCATCCCAAATTGCCTTCATATTATTGAAATAGGTTGCAATGTTATTTGATCCTTGCACAGTTTCTACTAATTGTTTTTGCAATTCAAATAACTGTGCTAGATTCGATTGTCCATATCTCTTCTCAAGTTGTTTCCATAAATCGTGTGCAGATCTAGAGTGAATCACACTGGATCTGATCTCTCTTGTAAGTGAATTCAACAGCCAAGCAAAAACCATGTCATTGCAACGAGTCCAAAGGCTAAAAAAAAGCAAAATTCTCCTTTGGTTTTGGCAAAGTTCCATCAATGAAGCCAAGCTTATTCTTAGCAGATAGTGATATTAATACAGATTTTCTCCATGAGCCATATCCAGTTCCATCAAAAGCACTGAAAACCAATGCCATGCCTGGTGAATCTGAAGCATGAAGATAATATGGGTGAAGATGATCGATCTTCTCCATTGTAGCAGAAGCAAAAGGTCCAGAATTTGAAGTATCTTTCTCCAGAACCATGATCGAAGTGCTGAGTTTTGGAAATCTGACAAGGAATCTCGAGTCGTATAGAAAATTCTAGAAGAATCTAGACAAAAAGAGCATGTGCTCTGATACCATGTGAAATTTAGAGAGAGAAATATTGCAAAATGACAAATTGTATTCTATTCCAAAAACTGAATGTGTATCTGAACAAGTTCCTATTTATATACATGTGTACTACTCCATCTAGTAACAGCTGGCATAACTAATCTACCACTAGCTAGCTAACTCAAATGTGTAAAACATAGAAAATTACATAAATATCCCTAGCTTCTCAACCTAAATATTAATCCATATCTCTGATAACCCCATTCTCACCACAGTGGTCATTGCTAACCTCAACAGAAAAATTGAACCCAAGACCTTCAAAGTTTTATGAAGCTCAAACCTTGGTCAAATGTCCCACCCTCCACCACCAATCTATGGAAGAGCATCTCTTCCTAATAAAAATATTCTAAATAGATCTCCTGGTAACTGTTCTAATTTGGCTCTTCAAGAGCCGAACACCCACTACTGTCAATGGTTTACCACTTTGGATAAGCATTTTATTTTCACCAAACATTCATCCATCTCAATGTGAAAGTAATTTTGAATTTTTATTAATAAATAAATATATTAAAGGAATTTTAGTCTTTTCAACATATAGTGCTTATCACTTTTATTTATTGGACACACAACAAGATATATTTTTCACGTCAAAATAGACTTGACTACATTTTACGTATGAATTTATTGACAGTTTACTTAGTGGCATCAAATTATGACCACCAGGTGACGAGAATTTGAAGAGAAAAACTTGTATCAAATCATCTTTTCAAACTTTTAACTTTTAAAAATGTATTGAATTATTTTAGACATTCAATTTAGTGGTAAAAGATTGAAATTGCTATGTGATGAGAATTTGAAAAAATATTATGTTAATGTTGAATGTTTCTTAGAATGTTAATCTTGTGATAGAGTTACTTGCAAGATGGCTTAATAATCATCGTTGTAAATAATTTCAATACAAACATATATTAATTCTGTTTTATATATCCAAACCTCTTATTAAAGGTTGACTCCAAATCATTCGAGCTACCCTTGGTATTGCTTCCTCTCATCATGTAACAACAAATTACCCCTCTGCCACTTGTTGTTCCTTTTGTGCCGTTATTATGAATTTTAATTGTTTACAAAATAAACTAAAAATATCAATAATTTTTGTTAACCGATTGTATAAATGGTAGACTGCAACACATGAGGGTTTTCGTCATTAATTGCTTCCGGGACAAACTTTACTATTTTCTCTATAGACTCCATACGTATCTAATGTACAAATCAAATGACTAAAGTCCATTTATAGTAAGAGATTAACAAAAGGAAGAGATTGCTGCTTTGCATGCCTGAAATAATTATGCAATAATAGCATCTTGATGCCTTGTCTAGTCATTATTATCTCTCAAATATTGTGTAACGACCCGACCGGTCGTTTTGAGTACTAGCGCTCCGTTCAGCAGTCGGAGGCCATGAACAGCTTCATTTCAGGTATTATGACTTGTACGCGTGGTCAGAATTTAATTTCGGGAAGTTCGGAGTTGATTTGGGAAGAGAATTCTCATTTCGGAAGCTTAAAGTTGAAAGAATGAACTAGGATTAGAACTTTGAGTAAACGACCTCGGAATCGAGATCTGAAGGTTCCAGCAGGTTCGCATGATAATTTCGGACTTGGGCATATGCCCGGATTGGGTTTTGGATAACTCGGGAGCGTTTTGGCACCTATTGTGGAAGTTAGCATTTTTGAAGGAATTTCATAAGTTTGGCTTGAAGTGCATTTCGGTGTGTCCGTTTGGAATTCCGAGACTGGGAGTAGCTCCGTATGGTGATTCTGGAGTTGGGAGCGCGACCGGAAGTGAATTCGGAGGTCCGTAGACCATTTTGAAGCCATTTGGCTAAAGATAGAAATTTGAAGGTTTCTGGGAAGTTTGACCGGAAGTTGACTTTTTGATATCGGGGTCGGAATCCAATTCCGAAAGTTGGAGTAGGTCTGTAATGTCAAATATGACTTGTATGCAAAATTTGAAGTCAATCGGATATGATTTGATAGGTTTAAACATCGGAAATAGAAGTTGGAAAGTTCAAAGTTCATAAAGCTTGAATCGGGGTGTAATTCATGGTTTTAGCGTTGTTTGATGTGGTTTGAGGCCTCGAGCAAGTCCGTAATGTGTTTTGGGATTGGTTTGTATGATTGGTTGGGGTCCCGGGGGCCCCGAGTGGATTTCGGGTGGTTAACGGATCGAAATTAGAATTTGGAAGGCTTGAGTGTGCTGCTTCTGTCATAACCGCATCTGCGGTTCTTGGACCGCAGATGCGGTCCGAAGCTCGCAGAAGCGGAAAGGGGGTCAGGCCCAGGAAATCGCAGAAGCGGCCCAAGGACCGCAGAAGCAGTTCCGCTTATGCGGCCCCCAGACCGCAGAAGCGGTCAACGCCCTATGCCCAAAGCCGCAGAAGCGGCGAAAAAGTCGCAGAAGCGACATCCGCAGAAGCGGAACTATTTCCGCAGAAGCGGAAATAGCTGGGAGCAGAAGCTTGTTTTAAATCGTGGGATTGAGTCCATTTCTCCCATTTCTTCATGGCTTGGGCGATTTTTGGGGAGCTTCAAGAGAGGATTTTGTCTTCAATGATTAAGGTAAGTTATCCCTATCACTTTTGAGTTAAATATATCAATTATATATGGATTTAAGCATGGAAATTAGAGTAAATATTGGGATTTTGGTTGAAAACCTAGAAAGTTATAATCTTGGATTTTAGCCACGATTTTGAGTATGGAATTAAGAGAAAATTATGTACTTGAGTTCCTAAGGTCATGGGTAACCTTTATCTTCGAAAAATTATGGATTCCGGGCACATGGGCCCGAGGGCATTTTGGTCATTTCACTAAGCGAAGTTGGGAATTTGTATAAGCTGAATTTTTAACAAGTATTTGAGCATGTTCTCATTAATTTGTCGTTAATTGACTAGTTTTGGTGTATTGTGCGTTGGTTCAAGCCTTCGGAAGAATGTAGAATGCCGGTTATGAGTCTTCGGAGCGAGGTGAGTCTCCTTTCTAATCTTGTGAGGGGGAATTTACCCCATAGGTGAGTAAACTGGTTATGTGCTCCTATTTGTGGGGGCTACGTATGCACGAGGTGACGAGAGTCCGTGCGTAGCTACTATTATGCTATTGTCCGGGTAGTCTAGGACTCGAAAAGTATGTTATACTTGGATTACTGTGAACCCATTGATAGTTTGAATTGTTTAAATCACCATGAATTGGTAAAGGAATTTAAAAAGAGATAGTTGTTTATTTGGATGATTATCCTCGACGAGCTCTTAATTTCCTACTTGAGCATGTATTTTATGTGTGCCTGCGTCGCATGGATGATTCGCGAGCAGGATATGTGTTTATTTATGGAACGGGCCGAACGCCTCGGTGAAAATAGATGCATCTATGGTTCGTGCCGCTCAACCCTCGGCAGTGCACAGTTTACATTCCTGTTGGAGCGGGCCGTCGCCTCGGTGTGATTTGCGCATGTTTATCTGTTACTTGAAGAATCGTAAATGTGGAATTGGCCCTATGTGGCTTGATATAAACTGATAAGATAATAAAGAATAGACTTTAAAGCCCTTGATTTATTGTTGAAGGTGTTTACCTGTTTTCTGGCTTCACAATTAGAACTTCTGTATAAACCCATGATTTTTCCTCGCACTTATAGAATATTGTTAATTGACCTCTAGTGAGTGTCGAAGTTGGCCATCTCATCTCTACCCCTTCGGGATTAGGCGGGATACTCACTGAGTACACGTTGATTACGTACTCATACTACACTTCTGTGCATTTTTGTTGCACAGGTATGTACACTTCTAGCAGCCAACTGGGCGTAGCAGCATGGATAATTCTGGGACTAGGTGAGCTGCAGTTTGCGAGGCGACCCGCAGCTCGTGTAGTTCCTTTCTGCTCTTTTATTATTTATTCCCTGTCCACTGTATTTATGACAGATGTTGTATTTTATCTTACTTATCAGTAGTCGCTCATGCACTTGTGACACCGGGTTCTGGGATGGTTTTTCGAAAGATTTGAATTAATTGACATTGTTTGATTTGAATTGAAGCAAAAACCTCTTATTTATGAAAAATGGAAGGAAATTTCTGGAATTTGATGTATTTTAAAAGAGGATTTTAAATCGGTAATTTAATTGGCTTGCCTGACAGCGGTGTCCGGCGCCACCACGACCCTTAGTGGATTTTGGGTCGTGACATATTGCATAAAATTGTTTAAATCCGACTAACCAGTCAAAAATATATCTTGCTTCATTGTCAAAAGGAAGTTTAAAGCTTGTAACTATAACACAATTGTATCTATTTGGAAGTCATTGATTTTCAAAAAACAGTTGCAGTTTTGAGTATAGGATAAGTTAGGGGTATACATAGGTCAAGTTGGTTCAGGTTTTACAATTATCAAACCAAATCAATCGTGTCGGGTTATTAAATCTAAAGACCAAACCAAACCAATAAAAGTCGGTCTTTTTAATCTCAATTTTTCTCGGATTTTTTGGTTTTCCAGTTTTTCAGGTTTGCTCGGGGTTTTTTTCTGTCACGACCCCGAAACCGACCCGCTCGTGATGACGCCTATCGTGAAACTAGGCTAGCCGACACGTTTCAAAAAAATAGTTCAACATTTCAATTAAAGCTTAAATAATACCATTTCAACTTAAATCCCATAAAAGATATAAAGGCAAACCAAACAAAAGCGGAAAAATACAAGCCCGACCTCGGGTGTCACTAAGCGGCGCCACGGAATGATCCAGGCCACAATTCTCACGGTGCACGCCCACACGCCCGTCACTTGGCATTTGCGTCACCTCAATATTAATCTTAGAACACATAGTTCGGGGTTTCGAACCCTGAGAACCAAGTTTGGAAGCTTTACTTACCTCAAACCAAGCCAAACTCCAACTCGCGATGTCCTTGCCTCTCGACTCGGCCTCAAATCGTCCCGAATGTATTCAAAATCAGTATCACATATACACGTTAAAGGAACGAAGCCCATGCGAAAATTATCAAATTAAATTAAAAATTACGAAATTGGCCAAACCCGACCCACTACTAGAAAATAGCATATTTTCGACGACCAAAACGGTCGGAATTCGTTCGAAAATCACATATTTCCGACTACTTTCCGACCGAAATTGGTCGGTCAGAAAAATATTGGTCGGAAAACAATTCCGACCAAAGTGGTCGCAAATTTCAAAAAGGTCAGACAACCAAATAATTCACGTCTCCGACTAAAGTGGTCGGAATTTACCGACTGATTCGGTCGTAATAATACAAGTAAAATTAATAATTAAAAATTAAATTTTATTTAATTTTCGACGTAATCCGTCGAAAACTATTGAATATTAATTTTTTTTTGGTTGAATTTCCGACCGAATCAGTCGGTAATTAATAATTAGAAATTAAATTTTATTTAATTTTCGACGGAATCCATCAAAAATTTCTGAATATTAATATTTTTTTTTACATTTCCGACCGAATCAGTCAGAAATCTGAGAATTATGGTTAAATCTGGGGAGCTGTCCGACCGTTTTCGTCGGAATTCAGTCAGAATTTTGTATGAAACTGGGCAGTATTCTGCCCAATTTCGAGCTACACCACCTATCAAACTATCACAAGCAAAAAAATACCCACCAACAATACATTAACAACAATCTAAACCAACGATACATTAATACAATAATACGAACCAATAATACATTAACACAATCTAAATTAACAATACATTAACGAATTCTAAACCAACAATGCTAACCATTAACACAACTTAAACCAACAATACCAACCTTTAAACCTAACAATTTTGGGCATAAAAACATCCAAATAGTAGCCCACACTCAAGTTTAAAAGCAATACATAAAGTTGTCTCTCACAATCAAGTTTACCAATCAACCAAAACATCACAACTAAACTACTACACATCAGATTCAGTTTGTTCATCCTCATCATCAGATAAATCGTGCCCATGTTTACGCATGAATTTCTGCATCTTAAAAAATGTTCCGTATTGGGAGTCCAATTGTTGCTTCAATTCACGAATTTTGTTTCTCATATCTTCCATCTGTTCTTAATTTTGAGGAGAAGAAGAATTGGCTAAGAGTGGGTTTGGATGACCTGTAGGTCGATGTACTCCTAGTCCGTAGATTCTGCCTTTGTTTGCTCCACCTGCTGCCTCTGTCCACAATGAAGCCATATCATCAGGTGTTGGTTGAGTTGAAGGAGGCTGAGTTTTTTGCCATTCTTCCAACCTTTTATGATAATCTTCCTGAAATGAAAAACATAACTATTATGTAAACAAACTAATATTAATAAACCATAAATAATTATGAAGTTAGAATTTTACATATGTGTCTGACGCACGCGTCTCCACCCAGTGTTCTCTTGTACCATCCTTCTTCTTTTTCTTATGCAACTCCTCGAAGACCTCAGCGTGGCTCATATCTCGCCCTCTTTCCTTTTCCTTCATAAGAAAAAGTATGAGTTAGACTTTACAAACGTAAAATGCTATATGTAAAACTAAGAATTTTTTTATAAATAATTACCATTCTTAGTATATGGGCCTCAAAAGTAATCGAACGTCTTATGTGCAACCAGCCACCTTTTTTAGAGGCACGGTTTGCCTTTGCTTGTTCACTCTTTGCCTTCCATTCTGGGGTATTCCATTTCTCAAGAAGTTTATCCCAAACATCTTCTCTTAACCAGTCCGGCATGTTACCGGAATTCCGAGCAGCAAACATAGTATCTTTAATCCTTATAGCAGCTTTCTTCTCGAAAATATTATTTATTGCATTTTGATGCTGAGGAAGCCATGTACACCTTGTCTGCAATATAAAAAAGTAACATTAAATGAAGACGATAATTATTAAATAAATATAATTAAATAGAAATCTATAAATGAGATATTAAAGTAATTTGATTTATTTAAACTAGTTATTTAACACTCGAAATCTCACATTAATCCCTATTCTGAATAATATAAGTCTTTAAATATACTAATTAAATTTGAATAGCTTCTTAAATGTTCATATAATCCAAATTAATTAATGATTTCTCAAATTTACAAATTAATCTTAATATTGAAATTGAAAAAATTAAATTTAGTATCATTCTAAAAAGTGAATATAGAAATATTACTATATTATTTTATATGTTTCTATGATTATAATTTTTGCAAAAATTAATCTTCATCAGTCATTTTCTCCTCGAAAGCCCTCAAACCATTAAGAGTATCGCTACACATAGTATGTAGTTTCACAATCTTTACAACTACATATGTGGGATAACGAAATGAAATAGAAAGATACAGCTACTCCAAGTGGAATCAGAGGACATGGCGATAAGAAAGTTCTTTATGATACCATGGTTTGACTACCATCAACTAGTTATAGCTAGCTGTATAAACAGTACTATACAAACCTCCATTCTCTGTTAATTACAGCTTCACAGACCTTTCTTAGATTTCTAGAAAATCAGTACAATTTTTTTTTGTAGTGGGGAGGTGGTTGAAGAACCTTAAGGTTAGATTAAAGTCTTAAATTACATAAAATTAGGAAATGTACAAGAAAATTCAAGGAAATTAAAAATGCCTAAAAATTACAAGACTATCAAAGTCAAAGAATATGATGAAAACCCCGTACTAACATTCTTCTAAGCATAACACATGGCAAAAATTTCAGTAATAAAGACCAATAGAGAAAACTTGTTACACGCAAACGCAAAGATCATAAAATTCCTAGAAATCAAATAACAAAACCTTTAAAGAATTTGTGAAATGTTCAATCAACCTCCCAAAAAATAACAGCAGAGACTCGTTGGCTCATTTAATATCATTCTAAAAAGTGCTCTATAGGTGTATTATTTTGTTTTTGTTAATGCTAATTTTCATAATTATTACCAAAAAATTCTATTATCAATCAAACAATGAGATTTCTAATACTTAATGTGGTTCAACGAAACACTTACCTCGACGGAAAAAATGCCGGAGAAGTCGACTGAGGAGCTGCCGTCGCCGCCGCCGCCGACGACCACGCAAGTTGCACCTGCAAAACAAAGTAAAAAAAAAATAATTAATTAAGGGGTAAAGGGAGGAGGAAGGAGAGGGATAAGGGAGGAGGAAACGAGAGAGAGGGCAAACATACGAGCTTGGGATGGGGGAGAAGGACGAGAGGACCTTGGGGACGAGAGAGAGATATGAGAGAATTAAAACTGAGCTTCTGTTTTTTTGGGGAGGGGGCTGTAGGATTTTTAGAAAATAATTCCAACCGATTCGGTCGGAATTATTATTTTAATTTTTTTTTTAAAAACTACCAACCAAATCGGTCGGAAATGAAGTCAAACCAGTCAAAATAAATTTTTCGCCAAAAGTTGCGACCGATTTGGTCAGAAATGTGGTCGAAAATTTATTAAAAATATATATGAAATATTTTTTTGAAAATTTCGACGGATTCCGTCAGAGATTCCCGACGAAAAATTTCGGTCGGAAATTAGCGTTTTTCTAGTAGAGACCCCCGAGCCCACGCTTCGGAATCCGACAAAAATCACAAAATCAGAAACCTTATCCTCTCACGAGTCCATACACACAAAATTTACCAAAATCTAACTTCGTTTGACCTCTCAATCGCCCAATTTTAACTCTCAAGTTTCAAGCCCTAATTACCAAATTTTCACCCTTAAATCCCACAAATTTCATGCTTAATCAACTGAAAATCACCATAGAATCGAGTTTTAGGTTCAAAAACATTACCTCAACGTGTTTCCCCTTGAATCCCTCTTCAAAATCCCTCAAAAGCTTCAATCCCGACTTCATAAATGGTGAAAATGGGCAAAGTTTCACGAAGGGGTCAATTTATACTTTCTGCCCCAAGGATTCTGCACCTGCAGACAATTCCTCGCACCTGCGCAACCGCTTCTGCGGTCCAACCAACCGCACCTGAGGTTTCCACTTAAAAGGTCAGGACCGCATCTGCGCCCCAGTCACCACACCTACGGTGCCGCAGTGTCACGACCCGGATTTCCCACCCTCGGGAGTCGTGATGGCGCCTACTGATAGGAGCTAGGCAAGCCAATTAATTTAACACTTTTCTCATTATCATTAGCAAAATAAAGAAGAACGAGGCAATTAATATAAAAGCGGAAATCTCGAAACATAAATAACAGAACCCAAGTACGGAATTCACATACACCTCTACCCAGATCTGGTGTCACTAACTCACGAACTTCTACTGAATGCTAAATACAAAGTCTGATGAGTATACAGTACTGTCTGATCTGATACAAGGGAAATCAAACGAAAAGCAGAGATAAGAGAGACTCTGGGCCATGCGGACGCCAGCAAGCTACCTCGGAATCTCCGAACTGAAGTAAGCTCCCAACGCTCCTACTGCTGACCAAAGGCTCCTGCTCCGGTACTATGATCTGTGCAAAAAGCACAGAAGTGTAGCATCAGCACAACCGACCCCATGTGCTGGTAAGTGCCTGGCCTAACCCCGGCGAAGTAGTGACGAGGC
This sequence comes from Nicotiana attenuata, assembly GCF_001879085.1. Lineage (NCBI taxonomy): Eukaryota > Viridiplantae > Streptophyta > Magnoliopsida > Solanales > Solanaceae > Nicotiana > Nicotiana attenuata. The sequence goes on from NW_017671790.1 coordinate 15,976, forward strand.
TAGACAGGGCCTACCAAAAACAACCTGTGCAGATAAATATATACAAGGCAACAGAAAATAACAACAGAGAATATCAACTAAAAAGGGGAAGGGGGCATGCTCGGGAAAAATACAGCGAATACAGATCAATGGATATAACGACGAAACTATCTCAATATCATAGCTCATATATATAAGTGGTCGGCGCGCCACACGATCCCATTTCTTAATTCATAAGTGGACGGCGTGCCACACGATCCCATTTCATAGTAAATAAGTGGTCGGCGTGCCACACGATCCCATATTATAGTATATAAGTGGTCGGCGTGCCACACGATCCCATTTCATAATATATAAGTGGTCGGCGTGCCACACGATCCCATTTCATAATATATAAGTGGTCGGCGTGCCACACGATCCCATTTCATAATATATAAGTGGTCGGCGTGCCACACGATCCCATATTATAATATATAAGTGGTCGGCGTGCCACACGATCCCATATTATAATTCAAAATATCTGACTATGTAAAGAAGGCCCCATTAGGGGAATTCGACAACATAACACTTTAACCCGGCAAGGGTACAGCTAACAGCCCAAATATCCCGACAAGGGAGAGTACATAATAATAGTCTACACGTCCCGGCAAGGGAATAATCACAACACATCCTCTTTTGAATCATTTCTTTCTCAACTATCACATTCTTGTTCGAGCCAACGCTCCAAAATATACCAATCACAATTCTTCCTCAACCGTTCACATTATATGAAATTTATCAATTAAACAAGGAAATTGTGTCACATCATTCGAATTAAAAGTAATTAAGACTCACGGTCATGCTAGACTCCGGTGCATAGATAACCGTCACCATGCCTATGCACCGTACTCCACATTTAGCAAGTAGCAAATAACATCCTAATCCTATTCCCTCAAGCCAAAGTTAGAACAAACACTTACCTCGGTCCAAGAATAGCAATCAACTCTCTAATACCGCCTTTCCTCTACAATCCAACTCCGAAACAATGATATCTAGGCATAATTAGTTCAATAATATCAATAAGGGCTCAAAAACATAATCCCATAGCCTAGAAATGAAATTCCTATCATTCTTCCAAAAACACCAAAATTCGACACCGGTCCCACATGGTCCAAACACGAGGCTCGGACCAAAACCCAATCACCCATAACCCCACGAGTTCAAATATATAATTTATTTCAAGATTCGACCCCAAATTGAGGTTGAATCACCCAAAATTCCCAAAAACCTAACTCTACCCAAAACCCTTAATTTCTACTTTGATTTCATGATTTAGGGCTAGAAAATTAGTAATTAGATGAAGAAATAATGAGGGAATGATGTTAAGATTACTTACCCAAACAGTTATGGAGGAAGGAGAGCTTGAATTTCGTCTATGGAGGGTTTAAGAGAAGAGCTCGTGTGAAAAAAAATGAGAATCCCGTGTTGTTACTGTTCTGGACATAAAAATATAACTGGGCGTATTTACTCTATGCGATCGCAGAGGCTTGCGATCGCATAGGGGAGGGGAAAATTGACCACTGCGATCGCAGAACAGGTCATGCGAACGCATAGAAGAAAAGGGGCTATGCATACCGGGGTTGGTTTAATGAAACGCGATCGCGGAAGCTTAATGCGATCGTAAAGAATGAAGGGGCTAAGGTACGCGATCGCAGAGGAGTTCATACGATCGCATAGAACAGAAAATGGGCCTGATCAATTAACCCTACGCGATCGCAGAAGAATATATGCGATCGCAGAAGAATATATGCGATCGCAGACACCAGCAACAGCAGTTTTCTGCAGCATTCCTAAGGCTAAAACCATCCCAAAATACATCCGAATCACACCCGAGCCCTCGGGGCTCCTAACCCAACATATGGACTAACTCAACAACATCCTACGAACTTAAACGTGCGACCAAATCGCCTAAATAACATCAAAATCCATGAATTAAGCCTCAGAATCATCATTTTCATTTCAAACTTCTTAAACTTCTAACTTTAGATATTTAGGTCCGAAACACGTCAAATGACGTCTGATTCCGACCAAACTTTACAGAAAGCGCTTAACACATATTTAAGACTTGTACCGGGCGTCGGAACCAAAATACGAGCCTGATACCATAGTCTTTTAATCAATTTTCATTTCCATTTTCCTTAAGAATTTCAGAAAAACAATTTCACAGAAAAATTTATTTCTCGGGCTCTCGACCTCGAAATTCGACTCCGGGCATATGCCCGAGTCTCATATTTTTCTACGGACCCTCCGGGACCGCCAAATCACGGGTCTGGGTCCGGGTCCGTTTACCAAAAATGTTGACCAAAGTCAACTTTAGCAATATTAACATTAAAATTCTTCAAATTTTTCACAAAGTTCACATATTTCAACATAAAAGCTTTCCGGCTTCGCGCCCGGACTACGCACGCAAATCGAGGCAACTAAAAGCAAGGTTTTCAAGGCCTCGAAAGCACGAAAATAGGAAGAAATCCGGTGATGACCCTTTTGGTCGTCACACGCAGATGCGTCCAACCAACCGCATCTGCGGTTCTTCCCTGATGGCCAAAACTCCGCATCTGCGATCTCCTTGTCGCGCCTTCGACCTCGCACCTGCGGTCCCCAATCCGCAGGTGTGGAAATGACAGAAGCAGCAAAATCTGCAACAACAACTCAAAGCCAAACTTTCCGTCAACCACCGAAATCCATCCCGAGGCCCTCGGGACCTCAACCGAACATGCCAACAAGTCACCTATCACCATTCAAACTTATTCCAACCTTCGGAACACTCAAAACCACATCAAAACACCAAATCACCCTCGGATTCGAGCCTAAAGATTTCCAAACTTCCGAATTCCGCAAACGATGCCAAAACCTATCAAACCTCATCCGAATGACCTGAAATTTTGCACACACGTCACACAAAGGACCTACTCCAATTTCTCAAATTCCATTCCGACCCCGATATCAAGATTTCCACTGCCGACCAGAAAACGCCAAATTTCCAATTTCACCAATTCAAGCCTAAATCTACCGCGGACCTTCGAATTACATTCCGAACACGCTCCTAAGTCCAAAATCACCTAACGAAGCTATCCGAACCATCAGAATTCACATCCGAGACCTTCTACACATAAGTCAACATCCGATTGACTTTTTCATCTTAAGATTCCGAATAAGAGACTAAGTGTCTCATTCCACTCCAAGACCACTCCGAACACAAAACAACCAACACGATACAATGAAATACAGCTGAACAACACATAAAGAAGCAGAAATGAGGGAAACGGGGCTGTAACCCATGAAATGACCGGCCGGGTCGTTACATCCTCCCCCTCTTAAACAAACGTTCGTCCTCGAACGGGTCAAGAAACATACCTGAAGCCTCAAACAGGTGTGGATATCTGCCCCGCATCTCCCGCTCGGTCTCCCAAGTAGCCTCCTCCACGGGCCGACCGCTTCGCTGCACTTTCACTGAAGTTATATCCTTTGATCTCAACTTTCGGACCTCCCGCTCCAAAATAGCCACTGGCTCCACGTCATAAGTCAAATCACCGTCTAACTGAACCGTGCTGAAACCCAAAACATTAGACGGATCGCCAATGTACTTTCAGAGCATAGAAACATGAAATACCGGACTCGACAGCTAGGTGGCAAAGCCAACTCATAAACCACCTCCCCAATCCTCCGAAGCACCTCAAAAGGCCCAATGAACCAAGGATTCAGTTTACCCTTATTCTCAAATCTCATAACACCCTTCATGGGTGAAACCTTCAGTAGAACCTTCTCCCCAACCATGTAAGACACATCACGAACCTTCCTGTCAGCATAACTCTTTTGTCTCGACTGCGCTGTACGAAGCCGCTCCTGAATCACTTTCACCTTGTCCAAAGCATCCTGCACCAAGTCTGTACCCAAAAGCCTAGACTCACCCAGCTCAAACCAACCTACTAGAGATCTACGTCGTCTCCCATATAAAGCCTCATATGGAACCATCTGAATACTTGACTGATAACTGTTGTTATATGCAAACTCCACGAGCGGTAGAAACTGATCCCATGAACCCCCAAAATCAATGACACAAGCGCGCAACATGTCCTCCAATATCTGAATAGTGCGCTAGGAATGTCCGTCCGTCTGAGGGTGAAAAGCTGTGCTCAACTCAACCTGAGTACCCAACTCTCGCTGCACGGAAAAACTGCAAAGTGAATTGAGTACCTCTGTCTGAAATGATGGAAACTGGGACACCATGCAGGCGAACAATCTCTCGGATATAAATCTCAGCTAATCGCTCTGAAGAATAGGTAGTACACACAGGACTGAAGTGCACGGACTTGGTCAGCCGATCCACAATCACCCAAATAGCATCGAACTTCCTCAAAGTCTGTGGGAGTCTAACTACGAAATCCATGGTGATCCGCTCCCACTTCCACTCTGGAATATCCATCTGCTGAAGCAAGCCACCCGGCCTTTGATGCTCATATTTCACCTGCTGACAATTGAGACACCGAGCTACAAATCCCACTATATTTTCTTCATTCTTCTCCACCATTAGTGCTATCTCAAATCCTGATACATCTTCGCAGCCCCGGATGGATGGAATACCGCGAGCTATGGGCCTCCTCCAGAATCAACTCCCCAAGCCCATCATCACCAATAGTCACATCTCTGGAATCGTCGTGCTAAACTCTGTCCTTGAGGACAAGCAAATGAGGATCATCATACTGGCGCTCTCTAATGCGATCAAACAAGGAAGACCGAGAAACCACACAACCTAAGACTCGGCTGGGCTCCGAAATATCCAACCCTCACAAACTGATTGGCCAAGGCCTGACATCAACTACAAGAGGTCTCTCCCCAACAGGAATATATGCCAAAGTGCACATACTCACCGCCTTCTTACTCAAGGCATCGGCCACTACATTGGCCTTCCCCGGATGGTACAAGATAGTAATATCATAGTCCTTTGGCAGTTCCAACCATCTCCGCTACCTCAAATTGAGATCCTTCTGCTTGAACAAGTGTTGGAGGCCGCGATGATCAGTAAACACCTCAGAAGACATGCCATAGAGATAGTGCCTCCAAATCTTCAACACGTGAACAATGGCAGCCAACTCCAAATCATGAATAGGGTAGTTCTTCTCATGGGACTTCAACTGACGAGAAGCATAAGCAAGCACTCTACCCTCCTACATCAACACACACCTAATAGCAACTCTAGAAGCATCGCAGTATACTGTATATGAACCTGAAGCTGATGGCAAAACCAACACTGGAGCTGTGGTCAAGGCAATCTTGAGCTTATGAAAGCTCGCCTCACACTCATCCGACCACCTGAAGCGAGCACCCTTTTGAGTTAATTTGGTCAAGGGTGATGCAATAGATGAAAATCCCTAAACGAACCGACGGTAATAACCTGCTAAACCAAGAAAGCTGTGAATCTCTATGGCTGAGGACGGTCTAGGCCAACTCTGAACTGCCTCTATCTTCTTTGGATCAACCTGAATACCCTCACTGGACACCACGTACCCCAAGAAAGCCACTGAACTGAGCCAAAACTCACACTTGGAGAACTTTGCATAAAGTTTCTCCTCTCTCAACCACTGCAATACAACTCTCAAATGCTCAGCGTGATCCTCCTGACTACACGAGTACACCAGAATATCATCAATGAACATAATAACAAACGAGTCGAGATAGGGCCGAAACACGCTGTTCATCAAATGCATGAACGATGCTGGGGCATTGGTCAGCCCAAAAGACATCACAAGGAACTCATAACGACCATATCGGGTCCTGAAAGCTGTCTTAAGAATATCCGAGTCCCTGATCTTCAACTAGTGATTCCCCGACCTAAGATCAATCTTGGGGAACACCCCCGCTCCCTTAAGCTGGTCAAATAAAATCATCGATACGAGGCAAAGGATACTTGTTCTTGATTGTGACTTTATTAAACTTCTTGTAATCAATGCACATCCTCATCGTACCATCCTTCTTCTTCAAAAATAGAACAGGTGCACCCCATGGCGACACACTACGCCGAATAAACCCCTTATCAAGGAGTTGCTGAAGCTGCTCCTTCAACTCCTTCAACTCCGTCAGTGCCATGCGATACGGTGGAATAGAAATGGGCTGAGTGCCCAGCACCAAATCAATACCAAAGTCAATATCCCTGTCTGGTGGCATGCTCGGCAGGTCTGCATGAAACACATCTGGAAAATCCCTCACTACCTTGACCGAATCAATGGTAGGAGCCTCTGCACTAACATCCTTCATGAAGGCCAAATAAGAATGAAAATCCTTCACAACCATCCTCGGGACATTCAAAAATGAAATTACCCTACTGGAACAAAATCGGTAGAACCTCGCCACTCAATCCGTGGCACACCCAGCATGGCCAACGTCACTGCCTTGGCATGACAGTCCAAAATAGCACGACACAGAGATAACAAATCCATGCCCAATATTACATTAAAATCCACCATATAAAGCAACAGAAGGTCCACTCGGGTCTCAAAACCCCCAACAGTCACCACACACAACCGATATACGTGGTCCACAATAATAGTATCGCCCGCCGGAGTAGATACAAGAACCGATGAAACAAGAGACTCACGGGGCAAATCCAAATAACGAGCAAAATATGATGACACATATGAAAAAGTGGAACCAAGATCAAATAACACAGAGGCATCTTTGTTGCAGACTGAGACAATACCTGTAATCACAGCATCTGAAGCCATAGCATCGGGTCTGGCTGGGAGTGCATAGAAACGGGCCTGACCACCACCGGATCGACCTCCCCCTCTAGGGCGACCTCTAGCTGACTATCCTCCACCTCTAGCTGATTGGGTGGGTGGCGAAGCAACTAGTGTTGAAGTCGAAGGCTGACTCCTCTGCTGGGATGAACCTCCCGTAAGATGGGGATAAAACCTCTTGATATGGCCCAAATATCCACACTCGAAGCAACCTTTCCCGGCAAATGGCGGTGGGGACTGAAGGGAGCCCCGAGCACCGGGATACCCACTAGAAGAACCAGGCATAGATGAACCCCAAACTGATGGTGCATGAGTCGAACTCTAAGCTGGAAGGGCACTGAGAGATGAGTGACCCTAATGTGAACTGTGAGAACCATGGCCAGATGATCCACCACGGTGAACCGAACGAGTTGGTTGAGCATGTCTAAATGGACAGCCTCTGCCGTGCTGAAACTGACCTCCCGAAGGAACACCAACAAAACTACTAGATCCCGAGGCCTCTTGGCCTCCCTCTCAACTCGCTCCTGGCGGTGAACTGACTTTATCTCTTTGGCTATGTCAACCACCTCCTCAAAAGAAGCACCAGATACCCTCTCCCTAGTCGGAAAAATCCGTAGCTGATAAGTGAGGCCATCAACGAACCTCCTGATCTTCTCCCTAGCCATGGGAACTAGCTAGATAGCATGACGGGCTAACTCGGAGAACCTCAACTCATACTGCCTCATGGTCATGTCCTCCTGACGCAACTGCTCGAACTGCCTGCGCAGCTTCTCTCTACGGGAATGCGGTACATACTTCTCCAGGAAGAGAATGGAGAACTGATGCCAGGTAAGGGGCGCTGCACCAACAGGCCTACGCCTCTCATAAGCCTCCCACCAAGTGAAGGCAGCTCCAGGAAACTAAAAGGTAGTAAATGCGACCCCACTGGTCTCCAGAATACCCGCTGTACGAAGAATCCTCTGACACTTGTCCAAGAAACCCTGGGCATCCTCGCCCTCTGCACCACTGAAAGTCGGTGGCTGAAGTTTACCAAACCTTTCCAATCGACGCTGCTCATCCTTAGGCATAACGGGTACTACATAATCCTAAGCAGGTGCAACCGGCTGGGCTGGTGGTGCCTCCGGTGTCTGCAATCACTGAACAACCTGCTCGGGGGTATGGGCGGCGGGAGTCTGAGTGCCTCCCCCGGCCTGAGAAGTGGCTGCTTCGGTAGAAACTGCGACCGCCTGAGCAAGACTAGCGCACGCGGTCAAGATCTGAGCCAAAGTATCCTGAAGACCTGGAATAACAATAGGCACAGCCGGTGCAGGAGCTGGTCTTGCTGGAGCATCCGCAACTAGGACCTAATCATGAACTGGGGTTGCTGGTGGATCTGCAGGTGCTGCCCTATCTGCTGTGCGGGCTACACCCCTACTCCTGCCACGGCCTCAACCACGACCTCAGCCTCTAGTGGCCCCAACTGGTGGTACTGGTGGTCGTCCGTCCTAACCGGTAGCACGTGTCCTCACCATCTGTGAGAGAATAGAATAACAGAAGTTTAGTACTAGAATCAACAGATTCGCACGACAAGAATTCAAGAATGTGAAGTTTTTCCTAAAGGTTCTGCAGCCTCCCGAGGATAAGTACAGATAAGGCTGTATTGTGGTCCGGGCCCGGGCCTAAATAGGCTAAATGGCCCAGGCCAAACGGTCTCGGGCTTAACGGTCCTGGAGGGTGGAACCGGCCCACTGTGGGCCTAAGCCCACAAGGGCCCAGGCTAAGTGGGTCGGGCCCATGGGCCTAGCCTAAGTGTTCCGGGCTATTTATTTTTGAATTTTTTTATCTAAGGCAATTTCTTGTAAATTATATTATATATTGTGACATAAATCTTCTAATTCAAATTTAAACACAAAAAAATTGTAAAGAAATATTCAAGGGAATGCCTTATAATTTTTATTATTATGACATTAACAAAAAATGACAATATCTTTCTTAGTCTTCCTCCCCCCAATGGAATGAGCACAACAAGGTGCTAATACCACCATTAAAAGGAAAAAAACTAATGAAGATGTGCCAAAATACAAGTTACATATTAGTCTACATATTATCTCTAACAAATTTCATAAATCCTTCAAGGTTCGGAGGAATTTTCGTTGGTGGTGGCGGAAAAGAAGCTTGTTCATCACCGCTTCCGGGCGAAGCAGCATCCTCCGTAAGTTTCGCTAGCATTTCTTCATAAGCTTCGTCTATCTCCGGTTGTGATTCAGCAAGTCCAAAATTTCTTCTTTCCGAACGGATCCAATCTCTGAAGAGTACTGATTTTTCCAAGCTCTCCCTCATAGACGCTCTATGATCACCGATTTGAAATCTCGCTTGACTGAAAGCGCTCTCTGATGCCACTGTTGAAGCTTGAATACTTAAAATATCTCGAGCCATCCTTGAAAGAACCGGATAGTGTTTTTCTTTGTCCTTCCACCATTCCAAAACATCAAAGGAGCCGTCGGAATTCTCTGATTGAAGTCCCTGCGACGAATAAACTTGAAGCTCATTTAGTTGTGAACTATCACCAATATTATCACCTTGAGAACCCCTGAACCCCATCCAAGAACTAAGTGCTTTTAGGCCCGCAGTTCTTTTAGATGATTGCGAACTAGACGAAGTAGGAGTTGGAACATTTGGTCTAGCATGATCTAAGGCAAGTTGATAAGCATTATAAATTGTGTGAGCATTTATTTTAATTAAGGCTTTTGCATCTGCAAGTGTAGCAAATTCCTCATCTGAAAGTGATAAAGCCTTATAAATATTTGTATACCAAAAGTGAGGACCTCCTAATTTCATGGTAGGATTTAACATGGCAGCAACACCATAAATAGGGGGGATAGGAAAAAAATATTTTTTAAACTTATCTTTCATGGAATCAATAGCAGGTTGATAAATTACCCCACCCTCTGAAAATTGAGTAAACAAATCTGCAAATGCTGAAATGCAAACTAAACAGTTAGAAATAGTAGGATAATATTGCCCAGATAATCCATTTGTAGCAACATGAAATTGTTCTAAAAATTCTACAAGAATTTTCATTAGTCCAATCCTAATTTGTAAGGTGCTCATCATCATCATCATCATCACCACCAACACGAGCATTAAACGTTGCGTTTATTGGGTTTCTATATTCATATGCAACAACTAAACTTTCATACATGTAATATCTAGTCGGACAAGGTTTAGGAACCTTTCTTTCTCTAATGCCAAATTTATCACATTTTTAAAATATTCTCTAAGTCTACTTCTACGGTTTGAATAAAAAAGCCAATTAAGAGCCATTTTAACCTTTTCAATTTCAACATTTAAAAATTTTCATACCATCACCGACGATTAAATGGTAAATATGACAAATACATCTAACATGAAAAATATTACTAAATGCAGGATTTAGTGTAGTTGTAAGCAAGCCTATAGCATTAGTGTTACTAGAAGTATTATCCATTGAAACTGACATTATTTTATCTCTAATGCAAAAATATCTACAAATATCTGCAACTGTTTTAGCAATAAACTTACCTGTGTAACGTGAATTAATTATTCTATAAGCAATAATGCGCTTTTGCATTTTCCATTCCTCATCAATCCAATGAGTGGTAACAGTAAGATAATCACAGTCATTACCACTCCTACCAATATCAGTAGTAATAGCAACACGATAATTTATATGAGTAAATAAATAGCGCAAATATTGTTCATATTCATGTTTATATTTATAAATATCGCTCTTTACGGTTGTGCGAGGCCATCCTTTATAAGTAGGATTAAAAACTCTTCTAATATAGCACAAAGTGAGGGTTAGAAGGAAAACTATAGGGTAAGCACATAACAATAACTATTTTTGCCAATTCTTCACGATCTTTATTTGGATCGTAATATAAAATGCCACCGGTAACAGTGTTAATTCCCGGTTGAACTAGATTTGACCCGGTACTAGGGTTAACCTGAGTACCTACACTTGTCACCTCTTGCGCAACTTTCATTTGAAGAAATCTAGCTTTATCTTTAGGGTGTGTCTTTATGTGTCTAGTCAAACTACCCGTACCGCTACGTCTCCAGTAAATTTATGAGCCATCAAAGTCCCACAAGTTTTACACTTAGCCTTATTTTCATCTCTTAGTTGAATAAAAAAGTGCCAAACAAGAGATGTTTCGCACCATCTAGAAGGTTGTCTATTAAAAGTAGGGGTTACTACAGGAGGGTCAGGCGGGGCATCATTTGGATTATTATCAGTTGGGTTAACAACAGGACTAGTAGTTGTATCATCTAAATCCGGTTGCGTTTCATCTAAATCATCATTTTCCTCATCATTTTCATCGATAGTTGGATTACCATAAAGAGCATTCATATATTCATCATTTAATTGTTGACCTGGTGCAATATCATGGCAAAATTGACTATCGGTAAATTGAAAACAAGGGTTATCACTATAAAGAATAACAGGTGGAGGAGGACGGGTAACAGGTGTGGGTCGGGGAGCCGGGGGAGGAGTAGTAGCTTGGCCACTAGATTCACCAATTTTAGATTTTCCCTTACCACCAAATATTTTTTTCAAAGAAAAGGCCATATTAATTATAATTATACAAAACTAAAACAAACGAAAGTATAATATTAAAACATAAGAGTTGGAACGAGTTTACCGAATTGACGAACACCTTCTAGAAAATTGTATATCGTTGAAGACTTGAATACTTCAATTCACCAAATTCACAATTTTTCACAAATTACAATAATAAAGTAAGAAATTATAGAAGAAAATTAGAGAGAGATTGATGATTCGTGAGTATAAATTTATAGTTGAGAATAGGGAAAAAGTGTAATTATAAAAAGTTTGGGATTAAAATAAAGTTTGGGGGGCAAATGGCTATTTTTTAAAAATCCAAACGGCTAAATTGGTAGGCCAACGACTAGTTTTTAAACTTCCAACCGTTGGCCAATTTAAAAAAATTTTTGAAAAATAGCCGTTGGGCCCGGTTGAACCGGCCCAGGCCCGCCAGCCGGTCCCAAGCTAAACGGTCCCGGGCTCGCGGTCTCTCCATGTTGGACCGGCCGACAGTGGGCTCCTAGGACCGCTTGGGCCCGGACTATACGGGCCAGCCCGTTTAGCCCAAAGCCCGTGTGGGCTCGGCCCGGGACCATAATACAGCCTTAAGTACAGATGTCTCCGTACCGATCCGTGAGACTCTACTAAACCTGCTCATGACCCATGAGACCTATGTAACCTAGGCTCTGATACCAACTTGTCAAGAACCCAAAACCGACCCGGCCGTGATGGCGCCTATCGTGAAACTAGGCTAGCCGACACGTTTCTAAAAAATAGTTCAACATTTCAATTAAAGCTTAAATAATATCATTTCAACTTAATCCCATAAAAGAGATAAAGGTAAACCAAACAAAAGCGGAAAAATACAAGCCCGACCTCGGGTGTCACTAAGCGGCGCCATGGAATGATCCAGGCCGCAATCTCACGGTGCACGCCCACACGCCCGTCACTTGGCATTTGCATCACCTCAATTAATCTTAGAACACATAGTTCGGGGTTTCGAACCATGAGAACCAAGTTTGGAAGCGTTACTTACCTCAAACCAAGCCAAACTCTAACTCGCGATGCCCATGCCTCTCGACTGGGCCTCAAATCGTCCCGAATCTATTCAAAATAAGTAATTATCAAATTAAATTAAAAATCCCGAAATTGGCCAAACCCAACCCCCAGGCCTACGCCACGGAATCCGACAAAAATCACAAAACCAGAATCCTTATCCTCTCACGAGTCCATACACACCAAATTTACCAAAATCTAACTTCGTTTGACCCCTCAATCGTCCAATTTTAACTCTCAAGTTCCAAGCCCTAATTCCCAAATTTTCACCCTTAAATCCCACAAATTTCATGCTTAATCAACTGAAAATCACCATAGAATCAAGTTTTAGGTTCAAAAACATTACCTCAACGTGTTTCCCGTTGAATCCCTCTTAAAAATCCCTCAAAAGCTTCAATCCCGACTTCAAAAATGGCGGAAATGGGCAAAATTTCGCGAAGGGGTCAATTTATACTTTCTTCCCCAGGGATTCTGCACCTGCAGACAATTCCTCGCACCTGCGCAACCGCTTCTGCGGTCCAACCAACTGCACCTGCGGTTTCCACTTAAAAGGCTAGGACCGCATCTGCGCCCCAGTCACCACACCTACGGTGCCGCAGATGCGTCCAACCAACCGCATCTGCGGTTCTTCCCTGATGGCCAAAACTCCGCATCTGCGAGCTCCTTGTCGCATCTACGACCTCGCACCTGCGGTCCCCAATCCACAGGTGCGGAAATGACAGAAGCAGCAAAATCTATAGCAACAACTAAAAGCTAAACTTTCCGTCAACCACCCAAATCCATCCCGAGGCCCTCGGAACCTCAACCGAACATGCCAACAAGTCACGTATCACCATTCAAACTTATTCCAACCTTCGGAACACTCAAAACCACATCAAAACACCAAATCACCCTCGGATTCCAGCCTAAAGATTTCCAAACTTTCGAATTTCGCAAACGATGCCAAAACCTATCAAACCTCATCCGAATGACCTGAAATTTTGCACACACGTCACAAATGACACAACCTACTCCAATTTTCGGAATTCCATTCCGACCCCGATATCAAGATTTTCACTGCCGACCGGGAAACGCCAAATTTACAATTTCGCCAATTCAAGCCTAAATCTACCGCGGACCTCCGAATTACATTCCGAACACGCTCCTAAGTCCAAAATCACCTAACGAAGCTATCCGAACCATCAAAATTCACATCCGAGACCTTCTACACATAAGTCAACATCCGTTTGACTTTCCCATCTTAAGCTTCCGAAGAAGAGACTAAGTGTCTCATTCCACTCCAAGACCACTCCGAACACAAAACAACCAACCCGATACGATGAAATACAGCTGAACAACACATAAAGAAGCAGAAAAAGGGAAAATAGGGCTATAACCCTTGAAACGACCGATCTGGTCATTACATCTTCATAAAGTCTTCATAGCACAAAACATAGAATTTATGCTTCAAATATTTCTTTAATCCTAGTAAGACATAACTATATAAGGTAGTTTTTAAGAAAATATCATAAAATATAATATGAGCTATGGCATTGTACTAAATATTCAACAGTAATGATAATAAAATCGCATAAAATAAATATTATTAATAAGCCATAATGAAAACATAATCTAAAATTACTAAGTTACTAAAATAAGTACGACTAATAAATACTATTATTCACATGACTAAACACAAAAAAAAATAAGTTATGCATTCTAAACCATGGAAAAACTAAAAATTAAATATCCAATACTATTGTCATTCCTAGTATAATTGAATTGAATGTCTTTTGTAGAATTAATATTTTTTTTGATTTTGGTTTGAGATTTATTTGAGTTACTAATATTTATTGACTATATAATTAGCATTCAAAATTATTAGCCCAAGTTTGAAATAATACGTTGAAAGATATAATTATGAAAATTAAATATTTAAGAATATTTATAAATTACTCTACAATAAATATTTTTATATATTAAATATATTTAAAACTTCTATACATGTAACGTCGGGTTGGTTTGGTTTCGGTTTGATTATTTTTAGTTAAAACCAAACCAAACCAATTAAGGTCGGGTTTTTTCCAACACCAAACCAAATCAAACCAAACTATAGTCGGGTTTTTTTCTCGAATTATCGATTTGGTGCGGTTTTTCGATTTCCTTTCTACACCCATTCTTTCCCTTTATTAGTAAGTAGTCAGGGAGCTAGACGACAATCGACGAGTTGTCTGCTCTGTGATTTGCAAACAGATTTACCACCATCCCTGAACAATTTGGCTAGAGTTTCGAGGAACCCCTTCCCCTGTCGCACGCGGCTACGAAGCAGTCAAGATATTCATTTGTTGAATAAAAACTTGTCATAATCAGAAGGATGTTTTTGTGAAAACAAAGAATTTAATTAATTCGATTTTCTCTCCTATTTACTATGGCAACAAAGAATCAAATTATCACTATATTTATTCTTTTTTCTACTTCTTCTTCCAATAAGTTCTTCAATAAGGATCCTTAACATATGACTAACTTCTCACTACATTTTCGTCCTCAACTTTAACGCACAATCTCCATCACTGCAACCTAACCATTCCATCAACACCAGTACAAAACACAATTTCCCACACAACAATGAATACCTCTTCGCCCTGTGACCAATCTGAACAAGAGAAGGATCTGCTCCGCCGCAGTACCAACAAACCAAAAGACGACACAAAACAACACTCGCCAACACAAGTAAGTTACAGAGATATTCTTAACTCTACTGCTACAGATACATTTATGGAAGCCCCCACTGACTCACTTGACAAACTCACACTAAATGACAAACTCGAAAACCCATTAAACCACCCACACTTCATACCAATAACGGCCTCTGATAAAACAAGGTTATACAAACCTTGGACACAATCACTTATCATCAAACTCCTAGGACCAAAGGTTTCCTATAACTACCTCAAAAACAAATTAACAACCCTTTGGCAACTAAACGAACCTATAATTCTCATAGATCTGGGATATGAATACTACTTAGTCAAACTAATATCCACCGCAAACGTTCAGAAATTACTGCACCATGGACCTTGGTTTATAGGCTCCCAGTACCTATCAATCCAACAGTGGCAACCAAAATTTAATCCAGCAACTTCTCAACAAAATTTTGCTACTATTTGGATTCGTCTACAAGAATTACCTACCGAATACTATAATCTCCAAATACTTTCCAAAATAGGTAACCATATAGGCACACTACTTAAAATTGATAACTGTGCCACTACTACTACTAGAGGACGTTATGCTACATTATGTATACTAGCTCCAATTGGTCAGCCCTTACCCACAGAAATATTACTTGGCACTCACACTCAGAAAATCCTTTACGAACATCAAACTCCACTGTGTACTACTTGTGGATGCCTAGGGCACACTGCCCCTTCTTGTCCTCAAAATACACCTTCCTCTTCGATCAAACTGAAAAACTCCAATGCTACCTCCACAGTAACCACTAAAGATGACGACAGCCCTTGGAAAACAGTTACTTACCCTAAAAACTCTAAAAGAAGCACCGGGCCAAACACTCATATGGGCCCTAGTACACAGCCTACTACAGACAACAAAACCTCTGACCCTTCTTCCACCCAAGACCAAATAAATACACCTATTCAAACCCAAAATCGATTCTCCTTTCCAACCAAAATTCCGTCTGCAGCTGACAGTCCAATACACCAGACCCCTACCCCACATGCTACCTCAGATCACTCAGCAACAAATTCCAAGGATGATCATCACCTTACCATGACTCATACTAACTATCCTATAGACCCACCGCCCACCATCTCCAATCCTTCTAACCCCAGCAAACCACAAACCTTACTCACCCACCCTACACGAATTCAATCAAAACCTACCATGAACCCTATATCTTCTACACACCACACTTCACCTGCAAAACATAAAAACACAGCAGACCCCACAGATTTTTTAACCACCTTTAATCGTATTACAAATCGACCCCTCCCTTCCTTACACACTGTAACCCCTAATCCCTCCCCAACAACCTATCTGTCCTACAATCCACCTCACCCTACACCTGTTGCTACAACTACCAATAATATTACAACACATACCATCCCCTCCCAACATTACCATGCAAAAAGCAGTATCAATGCACAAAACAATACCACTGTTACTACGTCTACTACTAATCAGTCCATGACAATGGAACACGCAACACAACTGACGCCGGCGATATCACCTACGCCTGCCAAAATCTTGCAACATAATGATGGCTGGTTAGGTTTTTGATCGAAAGCGTATTTGGAAGAAATTTGAAGTTCTTAGGCTTGAATCATTGATTAAATCGGGTTTACGGTGTTGTTTTAGGTGTTTTAAGGATTGGTACAAGATTGAATAAGGTATTAGGTGGTATTGGCGTTATTGGTTGAGGTCCCGGGGGCCTCGGGATGGTTTCGGATGAGCGACGGAAGAATTTTAGAAGTTGAGAGGTAGCAGTTCTGCGGCTTCTGGTATCTTTTCGCTTCTGCGGCTTGGGAACCGCAGGAGCGGAGCCGCAGAAGCGGCCTTGGTCACCGCAGAAGCGAGTAGGGGCATCCTCCTCAGGAACCGCAGAAGCGGGCCCGCTTCTGCGAGATGGGAACCGTAGAAGCGGAAGGTCGGATTTTTAAAGAGACCGCAGAAGCGGCTTGGATTCCGCATAAGCGAGACCTTGGCCGCAGAAGCGGTAATCCCTGTTCAGAAATAAGAAATTCGAGGGTTGAGTTCAAAAGATAGAAAAATCAATTGAGAGCTCGGGAGAGGGCGATTCTTGGAGGGTTTTGAAGAGAAGATCATTGGGTAACGTTTTCTTAATCCTATTTAGTTGTATTCCATCAATATCTAGTTAAATCCATCATTAGAATTCGAATTTAGGGTCAAAAATTGGATAGTTTGGGGAAAACTTCTTAGACCTAACTTTTGGATTTTGGATGTGTGGCTAAGATTAAATGAAGGGTATGATGGGTCAAATAGGATTGGGCTTAGATCTGAATTGAGCCATCTATTTGGACTTCTTGAATTAAGACAAAACAAAAACTACCCTCAAATTTCATTCTCTTTTAAATAACAAAATTAAAAATAAAATAAATAACAAACCACTAATAAAATACAAATGAACTTTAAGTACAACAAAACTCATATTAAATGAAACTATTTTGTATTTTTCTTTAATTTTTAAGTACTTAAAACAATAAAATTAAGCTAATAATGTGGTAATAAAAATGGGTTAAAAATTTATAATAACTCAAGTAAATATTTAAATACTAAAACTAACTTAAAAAATTATGCGGGTCAAAAATTACGTGCTTACAACTACCCCTCTTTGCTTGAAAACACGAAGTGTTTTTGTGCAAAGAATCAAGTAAGCAACGTAATTGATTTCTGACCCGACGCTTATTGAAAACAAAACGAAGATGGACAAAAGATCGTGACCGAGCCTTGGTATCTGAGCTGTCTACATATCCTTGGCTATAAAGGAATCAGGCCACGTGTAGTTCAGAAGTGAATGAAGTGATGGAGTATGTGGAGAGGATGTGGGAGTCGACTGAGGTACCGTTCGAGGCTCCGATCCGTGGTCCTGTTATTACATCAAAATTAAAATCTAAAGGAACTAAACGAGCCTATCAGCTATGAGTTACAAGATTTCTATCTATAAGTCTTATGAAGCTTGATCTTGAGTCTTGAATGGTTCTTCATGCAGACTTTTGATTGGAACCTTGATTCTTGGTAGCTGCAGGTGCTAGTTCATTCTTCTACGGATTTTTCTGATAAAGCGGGGAATGCAGCCCTCGTGACTTCAGCCATGTCTTGAGCAGTTCACATCTTTCATCTTCTTCTACATTTTGGATTCACTTCTTTTTCTTTTCTTTTATTCTAGATTGAGACTTCTTCTTTTGGTCATCTCGAACCCTGTGCCTCGAGGTAAAACCTGCTCAGACACCAAAATAAAACAAGCAAACGAAAAATTTCTGCCCCAGTTTTCACTAGGAAAATTTCATGAGTTATTAGAAAAATTTTAAATCACCTATGATTGATGAACGATGCGATGGTGAGAATAAAACTAAAGACTCGACTAGGATGCACGTTTCTTGTGAGATTGAGCTTAAGGAAAACTATAAACTGAGCTTGACTAAACTAAAAATTGACCCTATTCTCCAGGCGGGATCCCTTGAACTTAAGAAAAACTAAAGACTGAAAACCTTAAGGAAATTAACAATTGACCCTATTATCCAGGCGGGACCCTTGAACTTAAGAAAACTAAAGACTAACAACTTGAGAAAATTAAAAACTGACCCAATTTTCCAGGCGGGAACCTGAACTTAAGGAAAGCTAAAGATTAACAACTAAGAACTGAAAACTGACCCTATTTTCCAGGCGGGACCCCTGAAATAAAGGAAAATTAAGATTAACAACTTAAGAGAATTAAAAGCTGACCCTATTTTCCAGGCGGGACCACTGAACTAAAGAAAGCTAAAGATTAAACTTAAGGACTTCTTCTTCTTTTTTTCAATCATCATAGAAGAAAAATTCATCAAAATAGGTTTTCTTATCTTAGGAGAAAGATTCATCAGACTAAGATTTCTATCCTAGGAGAAAATTCATCAGACTAGGTCTTTTTTGATTTATTATCTAGGAGAAAGATTCATCAGACTAAGATTTCTATACTAGGAGAAAATTCATCAAACTAGGGGACTAAGACGTTTATCCTAGGAGAAAAATTCACCAGACTAGGTTTTGTTTATCTTAGGAGAAAGATTCATCAGACTAAGACGTTTATCCTAGGAGAAGATTCATCAGACTAGGGCTTTTTATCTTAGGAGAAAGATTCATCAGACTAAGAATTTTATCCTAGGAGAAAATTCATCGGACTAGGTTTTCTTATCTTAGGAGAAAGATTCATCAGACTAAGACGTCTATCTAGGATAAAGTTCATCAGGCTAGGTTTTCTAATTTATTATCTTAGGAGAAAGATTCATCAGACTAAGATTTCTATCCTAGGAGAAAATTCATCAGACTAAGTTTTCTTATCTTAGGAGTAAGATTCATCAGACTAAGACTTTTATTGGGAGGCAACTCCATTAGACTAGGATGTATTACCCTAGCAGGAAGAATGTGAAGAGCAATGGCAAGATTTTATGCACACTAGCAAGACAAATAAAGGCAAAAGGATTTGAGAAACTTCCCTTTGTCGGCTCTTCTCTTCTTTTTTTTCTTTTTCTTCTTTATTTTTTTCTTTTTGTTTTGAACCACTTTCCTTGCACTGCTTCATTCCTATTTCAAACAAAAAAATTTTTATCAGTTTTGAAAGTGGTGATCGGTTTGTGGCCTTGATGTCTTTGCCAGCTTGGCTTTGTGATCATCCAGCCTTTGGAAGAACGACTGCATTGGTAGTTGGTTGCACTGTTAGGAGACTCTGTTGTTGCTTACAAGGGACCTTTACTTTCTGTATCAACCCTAATTGTTTTGCTCCCAGTGCCATTTATGTTTTGTGACTCAATCAGCCTTATCTCAAAAAAAAGAGATTTCTTTTCTTGGATAACCTTTTCTGATATCTTGAATGGATTTTGCTTTTGGAGCAATTTGTCTGTCAGAGAGATTCACAACTGGTAAGTGCCTTTTGCACGATGTGCACACTTCATATTCCTTGTTCGGTACTACAGAGAATCTCTGATTAACCTTGAGGTTATCTTTGCTTGCTTTAGCCAAGTAGGCTGACAAGAGTCTTTTGGGAGGGGGGGGGAGCATTTTCATGAATCCTCAAGGCATGTTGGTTGTAACAAATGAGTGTGTTGGCCAAATTTACTTTGTGCAACTAAAAAGCTGGTAGCAGATTTTGAAATATTTTCTTACTTGTTTTTACAAGGACTGACTCAGAGCGAAGGACGCAATGATGCAAAGAAACCATATTAACAAGAAATGCCCCTGTCGGGAAGGACAGAAGGAAGATTTTTTTTTTTTCAATAACTGGCCTTAATGACCATGACATGTATTTTGGACTCAATGGCCTAATCTATCAAACTGATCTAATCTTTCCTTTTACCATTCCTATGACCTTTGAAGTCGGGTTTGTTTGTGCCAATTCTTTGCATTAGCTTCACGACTCACTTTTGACTAGTGGTGCCCCGAGGAGTTTTCACCAACAAGTCTCTCTCATTTATTTATCTCTACTTGTTGTCGTCTTACAATGTCCATGAGGGTTTTCACTAGTATGACTCTCTTATTTTTCTTCTTTATTTTTCTCCTTCTTCTGCTTTTATGTGTGAGCAACATGACAATGTTCTATCTCGCGTGACAACCGTTCCTTATTGCATGCTTATCCTGGCATTCTTGAAGGCATATTGGGAGGTCTTTATTTGAAAGATTTTAGGATAGGGTTGGAAAGAAGGGACAACATGAAGGCTTAAAGTTGAGTCAAAATGAGGGGGTTGTAGACTTACAACTCTTGGAATCGACTCTTTCAAAAGTGAGATAAAATTTTTGCCCGAGTTTCAGATACTGGGAATTTTTGGATATTTTTTTTGGTTGGACCGAACCTTAGAGTGAAGTTGCCTACGTATCCTTTAATGTAATCAGGTCTAACGTAGTTCAAACATCTGACCTAACTTTTTTTTGTCTTTCTTTTTTTTTCTTTTTTTTTTGTTTTCAAAACAAGTTGCCCCAGCTTTTATCATATGACGGCATGGACCTTTGACTGATATTTTCTTCTTCTTTTTCACTTGAACTCTCTAAGAGTTACCCCAGTTTGTATCTTGGGGCATGGACTTTTCTTTTCATTTTTTTGGGGACTTTTAACTCTAAACTTGATTCCAAAAGAGGATGGTCAAAGAAATAACGCAGGCTCAAAAAGGGTAACAAAGGGTTTGAAGTATTTGGATAGTAGAAAAAAGGCCTCCCAGCCTCGAGAACACCAAACATAGTTTCCTTTCACGACACAACATTGATGAACATGTCTGTCTTCTTAGTGTGTCCTGGTCGAATGTCACTTTCCATCCAGTAATGTCAAACTTTCCACCAAACTTCCATCGATTATTTTTCAAACACGATCTTCACAATGATTTGAAAGTAAAGATCATTAACATCTATGGGTATGGCTATTCTAGTTCCACATGAATTTAAACCGAGCTTAATTCCAAAGTGTTTCGACTCTGTATTTATCCTCAAAAGTGTCTAGTTCTCAGTTATCTAGTTCAAGACTAAATCAGTTTTTCTAACACCTGGCAAAAAATTCGCGTGCATGTCATGTCACTAGAACTAGCTGGAAAAGAAACTAAGCACATAATGATAACCTGTATTTTATTGAATAAAGATGGAAGGGTTTGACAACAAGACAAACAACCTAAAATCCGAGTTACAACCCTATAATAACCCAGATAATAAAAATAGAAACAAAACAAAGAGACAAGACTCACACAGACAAATAGAGGGATGGAGGGTTTGACTCAATAAAACATAAAAAATCTGAATCACTAGGGCCCTCTCCAATTTAGAACTCATTAACTTCAGTCGACCAGTTCCCGAGAGGATTCTCATACTCCATGTCACCGCGTATCATCCCCACAAAGTGTGCATCATCACGTGCAGGCAAAAGATTCTCCGCAATATTCTAGGTGTCACTGTCTTGGATCACAATAAGTTTTTCCTGGATCATCCTTTCTATTTCTCTTTTCAAATCCCGACAGCTTTCAACATTGTGCCCTTGGGCATTGGAATGGTATTCACACCTTTTAGAAGGGTCAAAGCTTCTTGTACGTGGATCCACATAATTTGGAGGAATGGGTGCAATCATGTCATAATGCTTTAATTTCTCAAACAAGCTTGCATAGGACTCTCCTATTGGTGTAAAACTATCTTTCAACCTTTGTTCCCCTCTATAACTCCTGTCTTGGATGTGGGTTATAGGGCACTTGAAAATTTTGTGGAGGTTGGTGGAGATTTTCCGGTGTTGGTGCTCGCCTTCTGGGGTGTTTTGGTGGCTGGACAACATACTGAGGTGGAGCAACAGAGTATTGTGGGTTCTGAGGTGGATAGTAGTGCTCAGGGTAATCATCGGGAACCAGACGAGGCTGGTCATACCTCGAGATGCTCTCCTAGGACCTCTTCTCGACCCTGACGTCATCATGGTTTCTTCATCCTTCTCATTCGTGTCACTAAAATTACCTGATTCACTGTGTTACGGCTTTGAGAACTGCTTGACTTATAATTCTTCCTATCTTATGGCCATTCTCAACCATTTCCCCCATTTTTATTGCTTCCAAGAAGGATTTTCCCACTGAGGACATCATGTTTTGAAAATAATCTGGCTCTTGAGTCTGAAGAAAGACAATGGTTAGCTCGTGGTCGTCCATGGGTGGCTTAGCTCTAGCCGCTTTCTCTCTCCATTTAATGGCATATTCCATGAAACCTTCAGTTGGTTTCTTCTTCAGGTTTGAAAGGGAATTGCGGTCTGGGGCAATATCCATGTTGTATTGGAACTGTTTGACAAAAGCCCGAGCCATGCCATCCCAAACATGCCAGTGAGAGGTGTCTTGATCAGTAAACCTTTCAGAGGTTATCCCCGTAAGGCTTTCTGCAAAATAAGCCATTAGTAATTCTTCATTTCCTCCCGTACCTCTTAGTTGATTGCAATACATTTTTAAGCGGGCTATGGGGTCTTCATGTCTATCATACTTTTCAAATTTGGTAATCTTGAAACCAAGTGGCAAACAAACGTCTGGGAACATACATAGATCCTTGAAGGCAATACTCTTCTGACCTGCCAACCCTTGCATATTTTTCAACTGTTGTTCTAAGCTTTTCATTCTTTGGGTTATTTCTTCTTGTGCCATCTTTCGGGCAGGCTTCTCAATCGTTGCAGGAAGATCAAATAGGTATGAGTGGTACTCAGGAGAGTGATATTGTTCTTGCTGGGTAGCAAATTATGACTCATGAGTTTTCCTCTGCACCACCGTAGGCTGTGGGATGGTAAAGACGAGCATAACAGTAGAGGTTGTCTAATTGGTTGTCAATGGCACACTTTGGGAGCGCGCAACAGAAGTTCCAGATGTAGTCGTACAGTTGGGATAAAGACTGAACCCAGGTGGATAAGATTGATCAGACAATGAGACCTGAATGGTAGTAGTCGAGATGGATGTGAACTTTGGAAAAATATGAGAAAGGGGTAGTCCTTGACTATTGGCCCATGCTTGACACATTTCAGTCATTTGTTGTTTCAGTATTCTATTTTCCTCAACCGTAGTAGACTCTTGTTGAAACCTCTGACCTTGAGTCTCTTGACCACTCGTAACAGCTTTGATATTAGATGTCATTGGCATTTTTCTCTTGGACCTTGTGAATTATGGATGTGTTGCAGCTTACTACTGTGAGCACGTGATTTTTGCCCTATATGAATTACTCCCATAATTTCAAAACAAAATAAAATTCTTTTTATTATTTGCAATTTTATGGATTTTCGTGGCATTTTTTGTTAGTTGTTTGCAATTGTTTGTGCATGTTTATTTTATTCTAATTAATGGAAAAATACAAAAAAAACTGTATTGCAGGTGTATTTAGGAGTTAATTTTGCATTTTTAGAAATATTTAGTAATTAAGTTGTTTTATAAAAGAAAAATCACAAAAATAGTCATTTTGCACCCTTTAATTTTAATTTTTGATTTTCGAGTAGTTTTCCTTAATTTATTAACGGTGTTAATTATTTAGGATTAGTTAGTATTTTTTATGAGTTAGTTTGGTTTTTAATTTAATTTAGTATTTTTGGTTTTAATTTTCAGAAAAAAAAAAGAAAGAAAAAAAAAGGAGGAAAGAAAAAGCTTTAATTTTGAAGTTAAATATAAAATAAAATAAAATAAAAGGGAGTTAGAAGATAAAGAAGAGAACAAAGCATTTTGGGCCGAAATTTAATGAGTTTACCCCAGCCTAGTCATTCGTTACATACCCGCCCAAAACCCGAGTCCAACCCAGTCAGTCCCTCTTGATATCCGAACGACGTCGTTCCGAGTTTCTTAAACTCAATCCGATCTCNAACCGAGGATCTCCCGGCACAAAAACCGTGGAGCCTTTTCTTTCCAAATCCCGGAACAAAAACCGAGTATCTCCCGGAACAAAAACCGTGGAGCCTTTTCTTTCCAAAATCCCGGAACAAAAACCGAGGATCTCCCGGAACAAAAACCGTGGAGCCTTTTCTTTCCAAATCCCGGAACAAAAACCGAGGATCCCTCTACACATCCCCAATTTGATTAAATATGTGTCACAACTAACTCACGAAATTTTCATAGTGAAAACTGGGGCAGAAAATTTCATTCGTTTGTTTGTTTTGGAATCCTAAGCAGGTCAACTTCAAGACACAAGGTGTGAGATGACCAATGGAATAAATCTCAATCCAGAACCAAGAAAAAAAAAAGAGAAAAAGAACTTAAATGTGAAGCGAGCCAGGGCGCGGATCACTCAAAATTTGATTGAAGTCACAAGCTCCGTTGCCCCTGTTTTGACTCAATGCTGCAGGAAGAAGTAAAACACCTACCACTTGCGAGCATCAAGATTCAGATCGAAGTTCACAGCAAAATCAGCTAAGACTCAAGATCAAGCTTCAAGAGATCTATAGATAGGAATCTTGTAACTCATAATTGATAGGCATAGCTAGCTTAGCTTTGATTTTCCTTTTGGTGTAATAAGGAGGTCAGCAAGCAGTAGCAGCAGCAACAGCAGTGAAATCACAGCTCCTGGTAGTCCCAGCTACCAAAACTTCCCGAACTACACTGACTTGATTCCTTTTTAGCCAAGGATATGTAGGCAACCTCAGAAGCAGGGTGCGGTCAAATATTTTAAAAAATGCTTCCCATGGAGTATTCAAACGGGCAAAAATTGCTCGTATCCGCTCACTTTATCTTTGCACGAAAACTCTTCGTGTTTCCGAGCAAAGAGGGGCAGCTGTGAGCACGTGATTTTTGCCCTATATGAATTACTCCCATAATTTCAAAACAAAATAAAATTCTTTTCATTATTTGCAATTTTATAGATTTTCGTGGCATTTTTTGTTAGTTGTTTGCAATTGTTTGTGCATGTTTATTTTATTCTAATTAATGGAAAATACAAAAAAATGTATTGCAGGTGTATTTAGGAGTTAATTTTGCATTTTTAGAATTATTTAGTAATTAAGTTGTTTTATAAAAGAAAAATCACAAAAATAGTCATTTTGCACCCTTTAATTTTAATTTTTGATTTTCGAGTAGTTTTCCTTAATTTATTAACGGTGTTAATTATTTAGGATTAGTTAGTATTTTTTATGAGTTAGTTTGGTTTTTTAAATTAGTATTTTTAGTTTTAATTTTCAGAAAAAAAAAAGAAAGGAAAAAAAAAGAGGAAAGAAAAAGCTTTAATTTTGAAGTTAAATATAAAATAAAATAAAATAAAAGGGAGTTAAAAGCACTTTGGGCCGAAATTTAATGAATTTACCCCGGCCTAGTCATTCGTTACATACCCGCCCAAAACCCGAGTCCAACCCAGCCAGTCCCTCTTGATGTCCGAACGACGTCGTTCCGAGTTTCTTAAACTCAATCTGATCTCAGCCTTTCGTTCAATAGATCTGACGGCTCTGATTGCCCATCCCATTCTCAATTAATATGTCCGAACAATTAACTCAAACCTAGTCCAAACATATCCCTCATCATCTTCTTCTCTCATCTCTCTTCAAGAACCCTAGGAGCCATAACAGCCGCCACCATTTCCCCGCCCCAAGCCCGGCGGCGTAACCTTAAACAACGCTCAACCTCACCCAAATCAACACCAAATAACCATCACACTCTCCCCTTTTCAAATCCCAGGCCAACTCCCTTCGAATAAGGCCGGAATTTGTCGAGTCCTAAATCCAAGGTTCGAAGGAGGGTCAAAGTCAGAATACTCCATGCAAGGTCATCCCTCCAAATTACCCGCTCGTTCCCAGCCTGGTTCATCTCGAAGTGATGTTCTTCGTCTGTTCTTGACAAAGAACAGACGATCTATACCATGTCGAGACCAAATCAGAGTTACCCGTGTTTTTCAAGTCCAACTGGTAAGTCCAACCCATGGTTTTGCTTAGTTTGTTCTAGGCCCTTTTTGTTTTCCTTCTTTTCCCTGTTAGTTGAGCTATATGAGTTTCTTGATCCGCCTGTTTTTGTTGATTAATGAGCTTAAGCGTTTCATTATCAGTTAATTGGTAGTTGAGTCTAGAAGATCGGTACAAAGACATCTGTAATTATCTTCCAGAGGCTATAGATTTTAGAAAAATTTCACCTCGTTCTTTCTCTATCGTGAGATTTTATTCTATCATTGATGATTGAAGCATTCTATTCTTGTTCTATCATAAATGGCTAGAACAGACACAACATCTGCAGCCGGACAGGAACCAGAGCCCCCTTTGGCAGCTACTACTAGGGGAAACGGTCAAGGACGAGGCCGAGAAGAGGCAGAGCTCAGCCTAGAGCTCGGGGTAGCAGAACCTACAATGGAGACTCAAATTAATCACGAGGAGGTGGTCCCAGATCAGACCCGTTCCCGTCGGACCAGCTCGAGGGTCCCCGGAGGGGTTCATAGCCACTCAGTGCTCTGGACGCTCTAGTCCGCTAGGTGGGCCTTAATAGAAAAGTGTCGGCTCTGGA
>NW_017671790.1:43024-64063 GCF_001879085.1 Nicotiana attenuata
TTAAGTTGTTTTAATAAAAGGAAAATCACAAAAATAGTCATTTTGCTCCCTTTAATTTTAATTTTTGATTTTCGAGTAGTTTTCCTTAATTTATTAACGGTGTTAATTATTTAGGATTAGTTAGTATTTTTTATGAGTTAGTTTGGTTTTTAATTTAATTTAGTATTTTTGGTTTTAATTTTCAGAAAAAAAAAAGAAAGAAAAAAAAAGGAGGAAAGAAAAAGGTTTAATTTTGAAGTTAAATATAAAATAAAATAAAATAAAAGGGAGTTAGAAGATAAAGAAGAGAACAAAGCATTTTGGGCCGAAATTTAATGAGTTTACCCCAGCCTAGTCATTCGTTACATACCCGCCCAAAACCCGAGCCCAACCCAGCCAGTCCCTCTTGATGTCCGAACGACGTCGTTCCGAGTTTCTTAAACTCAATCCGATCTCAGCCTTTCGTTCAATAGATCTGACGGCTCAGATTGCCCATCCCATTCTCAATTAATATGTCCGAACAATTAACTCAAACCTAGTCCAAACATATCCCTCATCATCTTCTTCTCTCATCTCTCTTCAAGAACCCTAGGAGCCATAACAGCCGCCACCATTTCCCCGCCCCAAGCCCGGCGGCGTGACCTTAAACAACGCTCAACCTCACCCAAATCAACACCAAATAACCATCACACTCTCCCCTTTTCAAATCCTAGGCCAACTCCCTTCGAATAAGGCCGGAATTTGTCGAGTCCTAAATCCAAGGTTCGAAGGAGGG
The DNA here is from genome assembly GCF_001879085.1 of Nicotiana attenuata. Lineage (NCBI taxonomy): Eukaryota > Viridiplantae > Streptophyta > Magnoliopsida > Solanales > Solanaceae > Nicotiana > Nicotiana attenuata. The sequence goes on from NW_017671790.1 coordinate 43,779, forward strand.
TCAAAGTCAGAATACTCCATGCAAGGTCATCCCTCCAAATTACCCGCTCGTTCCCAGCCTGGTTCATCTCGAAGTGATGTTCTTCGTCTGTTCTTGACAAAGAACAGACGATCTATACCATGTCGAGACCAAATCAGAGTTACCCGTGTTTTTCAAGTCCAACTGGTAAGTCCAACCCATGGTTTTGCTTAGTTTGTTCTAGGCCCTTTTTGTTTTCCTTCTTTTCCCTGTTAGTTGAGCTACATGAGTTCCTTGATCCGCCTGTTTTTGTTGATTAATGAGCTTAAGCGTTTCATTATCAGTTAATTGCTTAGATAAATAAAGTTAGGTCCATAATTAATTTGTTGTCATTTACGGTTAGGTCTTCAGTTTTACCTTTCGCCTCCGCTAGAAATGTGTTTCGGGCTTCTTTGCTTGGGAAGCTTTGTTTTAGCTTCAATCTGGGTCCGCAAATTTTGTAATCGATGGCAACAGGCCCAATCGAGATGCAATTTGGGGTCTATGACCCAATTAGCTTGGCCAATCAACTCAGGGTTGTTAGGGTAATTAACAGGACCTTAAAGGGTAATTTGGGGATTGTAGTTAGGGAATCTTTGATGTAACAAAAATAGGAAGTTTCTAGGAAGTTTGGGTAGGGGTTTTTAATTAAATTTAAGACTTTTGGTAGGTTAGCTTGGCTAGTAAGTCAGAAAATGAGGGATTAAGTAGCAAAAAGGAAAATTGGAGAGGGACTAAAATGAAATAACTGAACCCCTAAGGCTGCCCTAGTAACTTGCCTATAAAGGCATTGTTACTTGAGGCTCAAGGAAGATTTTAAAAAAGGGCTAAAAATCCCTAAAAGTTCTAGGCGGCCAAAATTGCTAAAAAAGACTGTTCCATTGCTGATGCTCTGATTTTTGAAGCTCCTCTAATTCTGGAGCATTTTTGGTTCATTTAGGGTTTAGAAAAATAGATTGAATTTGGTTTCAAGGTCTGATGTTGAAGTTTTGGGTTTGCACTTAAGTGAAATCGTTTTGGGGTAGGCTGTTTGAACACTGTTTTGGTTTTAAGACTGGTTTGCTGGGGTATTTCCTGCTGTTGACTACTGCTGGCTTTTGCTTGTTGTCTCACTTCTGCTCATTTTCTTTGTCCAATTTCCAGGTATTCCTTGATTCTCTAAGGGTTGAGATGAAAAATAGGAAAGCTGTAATTGTTTGAAGAATACATGAATGAATGGTTGTTCTATCAATCATCTGCTTTAAAAATTCCTGAAGTTAGTAGTGTAGTGTGATGGCATGCAATCTAGTTCATTCATAGTAGTGATGTTACTGAAATTCATGTTGCTTTTCATTCCATTGAAGACTCGTAGCTCGTTAGTTTGGTAGAATGCTCGAGAAATTGTGTACATGGACTGTTGGACTCATATATATTCTATTTGGTAGTGGTAGCTTTAGTATAGTTTAATTTCAGTATAGTGTTAGATTTGAAATATTGTATAAGTCGGAAAATGATTTTAGGACCAATGTGTGTGTGCTGATACCGGTGTTAATTATACACCTAATAGATGTTTGAAACAGTTCAGTATTTCAGTGTTTGACTCCCATAGTCTTAGTTTTGAGGGCATTGGACTAGAGCTTTGAATATGCAACAAATGAAAAAAAAATATCCAATCGTTCTTTAGTGTTTAACCTGTTAATATAGTTTGTCTATTTATTTACAATTTAACAGCAAAGCGAAAAGAGCTAGCCTTATTTTGTTAAGTTTTGGGCCTGAAGGGACTTGATCTTGAGTCCCAGCTTCAATTTTACTTCAAATTGGGCTCATCCTTGGGCCCAAAGTGCTAAAGACTGGGTCCAACGTTGACCCAGCTGCATAACAAGCAAGCCCAAATATTATGGAGACTTGTGTTAGCCCACAGAAATTCAATACTGAGTCCCCTGTTTAAGCCGCTGAAGTTGGACTCAATTTTAAGTCCAAAACTGGGCAAGCTTCAATATGAACTGTATTTTTGGGGCCAATCGTTCAGGCCCAAAATCGCTGGAAGCTAAAATCCATTAAAATTACATTAGGAACATGGGAATCAATTTGCAAATGTAGATTTAGGTTCTCGCGTTAAGTGGCGGACTCAAATTAAGAGGGTTCTCCCTTTTGTTTGAATTCGGACTTGAATTCGAGGCCCGGATTTATAATTGTAAATTAATTATGCCCTTTTGTGAGACAAAAATAAACAGGAAATCTTAGTTTACTGTAGGATTAGCCTTTAAATAAAAGTGGGACGAGCCTCGCCGAATAAAAAATACATAAATTGCGGTGCCCTCATTAAATGCTTTATCAAAAATATTTTAGAAGTTCGGGACATGCCATTTAGCAAATTTTCATGGCTTCCCGCCAAGTTAATAAGACGTTAGCCATTCTAGGCGCGCTTTTAATGAATTTTACTTTCCTAAACTCGGGTGCGCATTTCATGCAACCCAAATCCAAATCCCAAAACGTTGAATAAGAGGTGTTGAGGACCCGAGTGCATTTCATGTGACGTGATCCAAAAACGCGCTCTTAAACGGCGTTTGCTTTTCGTAAAAATAACTAAAAGCGGTAAATAATCCTAAAAATTGCACTATAGGTTTGAACATGTATAAAATCAGATTTTAGCCATTTATGATAATTTAAGCGACCGTGCTAGAACCACGGGATCCGGGGGTGCCTAACACCTTCCCTCGGGTCAACAGAATTCCTTACACAGAATTTCTGGTTCGCAGACTCCAATTGGGAAGTCGAAATTTTCCTCGATTTGGGATTTAAATTAAATCGGTGACTTGGGACACCAAAAGCCAATCCTATCCCAAGTGGCGACTCTAAAAATAAATAAATGATCCCATTCGAATAATGTCACTTTAAATGGAAAAACTCCCTTATACATTTATCCTTCGGGGTAGGTGTGTAAAAAAGGAGGTGTGACAACTACAAACCGACCACCTCAAACTTTCTTCACAATTCAAAACAAAAGACATGTTAGAATGCACTCAGTGGGTCCTTATTATTATTATCATCATCATTTTTTTTATAATGGTTGATCCAACCTGATGTGGGTTGCCTACGTATCATGTGAGAACATGAATCAGGTCTTGCGTAGTTCGAGAAGATCAGGAATAAAGTAAATAAACTAACTCTTTTTTTGGATTTTGAATTTTTTATTTTAATTTCCGAAAGAAAGACTTATAAAAAGAAAGATATTTTTTGGATTTCGATCTATTTGTTTGTTTTTTTAAAAGAATTTTTGAAAAGAAAGACTTCTAAAGAAGAAAGAATATATATATATATATATCGAATTTCACTCTCTTATTTTCTTTCTCTTGTCTTTTTTTAATTTTCTTTTCATATTCTAAAAGTAGTCAACATACAAACAGATCAAACAAATGTACAAGTAGCACGTAAGTTGCTTCAGAATGGTCTTTTTTTTAAGTTTCGGGTACACCTGTCCTAGACGGACTCAACCCCTATGTTGAGCCCCCTAAGTCAAATGCACGTGATGAAAACAAATCATACCTACTAGGGATCGGCATGGAGCTATGTTATTCTAGGTTTAAATCATGTGGGGAGTGTTTTAGACCTGGCTTTCCTAAGCAGACAGCTCGAGCCGAGGTGGGGGCAATGTGCCGGGAGCACGAAAGTCTACCCGGCCTAGTTGTTGATCCAGCCTCGTTCTATTTGGTACGACCTTTAACAGAAAAGTGGGCTACGCGTACGTATGCACCATATTTTTACAAGACTCAGAAGGGAGGCGTAAGAAGATATTTAAATACAGTTCAAATAATATTAAAGTGGTAAATGAGCGGCAATTAGCACATTAGGCACACAAACACAGTCATATCAATATTCAAGAAAGCCAAGTATAGATCACATTAACAAGCTCTAATTCTTAATCCTGAACTAGAAGTTCTGGGTTCTTATCCCTAGTAGAGTCGCCAGAGCTGTCACAGCTCCTTTTTCCGAAGAAATGGGGAGTTTTTCTAATTAAAGTAACATTAATCAAAATGAGATTCAGAGTCACCACTTGGAATACTTTATGGTGTCCCAAGTCACCAGTTTATTTTAAATTCCAAATCGAGGGAATTTAACTCTATTTTAAAGTCTACGAAACCAGAAGACCGAGTAAGGAATTCTGTTAACCCGGGAGAAGGTGTTAAGCATTTTCATGTTCTGTGGTTTTAGCACGGTATCTTTTAATCAAACCTGGTTTAATAAGTTGTTTAATTACGTATTTTTAGAACCTACGTACATTTTACCTCTTACCGTTTTTAAATTGCTTGATTATTAATAATTAGGGAATTATCTTAAAACAAGTCAAGCGTGCGTGTACTCATTTCGTTCGGCACGTCAAGAATAATGTCACGCGTACGTGTACACAATTAAACACGCTTTATTAATTATCAAGATTATTTGCCAAAACCGGGCGAACGCGTACCTTGAATTATTTTGGGAATTACAATTATGTCGCGCGAACGTATACATAACTATGATAATTTATTTATTAATACGCGCCTAAAGCGCACTAGCGATTTTTAAGAATTATTTTCTTAACCTAATTTTGAAATTATTGTGAAGGCCATGATTTATGGATATAGAATTTGTGAAAGAAGTGTAATTATTACTAAACGTCACTTGATTTTGAAGTATTGCAATTATTCATAAACAAAAATAAACCTTTCTAATTCACTGTCAGTAACAAAATGACGTGACAGCGCTAATTTCTAAATCCCAACCAAATAAGTTAATGAGTAATGGTCTACTAATACTTATGAATTTAGCCTAAACCCTCTTAGTATTAAAATATTGCCATTATTTTAAATCCAGACACTTATTCTAGTGAATAAACTAGCGAAGAAGGATTTACTATAGCAATTAAACATATCCAAGTAACAGATCAATTCTCAAACTTAAAACCAATCTTATCACTGAATTACTTAGCACAAATATGGAATCCACAACAACAACAACTACCTTGTATAATCCCACCAAATGGGGTATGGGGAAGGTAGGATGTACGCAGTCTTACCTCTACCTTGGAAGGATAGAGAGACTGTTTCCGAATGACCCTCGGCTAAAGAAGGTGAAGGGGGCCCTGATTGCAAGACAAATAATAAGAACACTAAATCGGAGAAAACAACAAAGAATATGGAAGGAGTACCGATAACAAGTAATAGCAAGATAGTATATTTAGACAAATAAGTCCATGGCAGCACACGAGAATATGACGAAGTCTTGCTAGCAAACTACGGAATTATCGAAGGTAAGTCGTAACAGAACAAGACACGCGGCTATAGCAAACTAAGGAAAATGTACCATACTAGCACTAATACTATCGAACTAGGGAAGACAAAGGGAAATGCACGACTACCTACTAACCTTCCACCCTAATCTTCCACCTCCACCCTTCTATCTAGGGTCATGTCCTCGGTCAGCTCAAGCTGCGCCATGTCCCGCCTGATCACTTCACCCCAAGATTTCTTAGGTCTACCTCTACCCCTCCTCTCACATCCCAAGGCCAACCTCTCACATCTCCTGACTGGGGCATCTGTGCTTCTCCTCTTAACATGCCCAAACCATTTCAACCTTGCCTCACGCATCTTTGCCTCCACAGGGGCCACTCCCACCTTGTCCCGAATAACTTCATTCCTAATTCTATCCAATCTAGAATGCCCACATATCCATCTCAACATCCTCATTTCCGCTACTTTCACATGCTGGACATGTGACTTTTTGACTAGCCAACACTCTGCCCCATACAACATAGTCGGTCTGACCACTACCTTGTAGAACTTACCCTTAAGTTTCAATGGCACATTCTTATCATACAAGATACCGGAAGCGAGCCTCCACTTCGTCCATCCTGCTCCAATACGGTAAGTAACATCCTCATCTATCTCCCCATTCATCTGAATTATAGATCCCAGATATGTGAAACTCTCTCTCTTGGGAATGACTTGCGTATCGAGTCTCACATCCCCATCTGCCTCCTAGGTAACACCACTGAACTTGCACTCCAAGTATTCTGTCTTGGTCCTGCTCAACTTGGAACCCTTAGACTTTAGAGTATGTCTCCAGACCTCCAGCCTTTCGTTAACGCCACCTCGCGTCTCATCAATCAGGACTATGTCATTCGCAAATAACAAGCACCAAGGCACCTCCCCTTGAATGTGGCGCGTCAAAGAATCCATCGCCAGGGAAAACAAAGACGGGCTGAGTGTTGATCCCTAATGCAACCCCATCTCAACCGAAAAGTAGTTAGAGTCTCATCCTGTTGTCCTCACCCGTGTCTTAGCCCCATCATACATGTCCTGAATCACTCTAATATATGTTACAGGCACACCTCCCGCCTCCAAACATCTCCATAGAACCTCTCTCGGCACTTTGTCATAGGCTTTCTCAAGGTCAATGAACACCATATGCAAATTCTTCTTCACCGCCTTATACCGCTCTACCAATCTCCTCACAATGTGAATGGCCTCAGTAGTCGACCATCCCGGCATGAAACAAAACAGCTTCTCGGGAATGGACACACACCTCCTCAATCTCCCTTTAATCAACCTCTCCCACACTTTCATCGTATGGCTTAACAACTTGATAGCCCTATAGTTGTTGCAGTTTTGGAGCACAAAGATGCAATCAAATTACTAAAATGAAACACGATGATATTCACAATTCATCCAAGAAAACACGATAGAGGCTAAATGCCAAAAATTTATTTATTATAGGAACCAACAAAATTTTGAGATTAAAAGTAAGAAACGAACCTCAATACTCGATTTTTACAGGCCTTAAAGGCGAAACCAACATGACCACGACAACAGACCTCTTGACCGAAAACCTCGACTCTCAACCTACTCAAAAATTTGAAACTTGTCACAGTGAGGTGTTGGGTAGTTCCTGTTTCATTGTCGCCTATGGACTTCTATATCACAGTAACGTTCTAGCCTATTTTTGTAATTTTTAATAACATGGTCTTCAACTTTCTCTGGAGCAGCACTATCAAGAGGATAATTCTTATCAAATTCTGCCGATTTAACGAAAAATTCTACCCAATATTTATTTTTTACCTTCTCAAACTGATAAGAGTGGTTTTTCTGCAAAGAATATTCAGGCTCCAAGAAAGGAAGATGGGAGTAGACTGGCGACAGAGGCTTGAAGATTTTGTGGAGTGTTGCCGCTGCTCTTTCTCTTTAGCTTTTGGAGCTCTGCGACTGTCTTTCTCAAGTGTGTGTTCAAAAGTTAGACCTAGGGTTTGGAGAATGGGTTAGATTTTATTTGGAGTGGGGAAATTAATGGTATCCGTTGGATTAGATGGGATGGGTGGCTAGGATTAAATGAAGGATCTGATGGGTCAAATGGGATTGGGCTTAGATCCGAATTGGGCCATCTCTTTGGACTTCTTGAATTAAGACAAAACAAAAACTAGCCTCAAATTTCAGTCTCTTTCAAAAACTAAAATAAAAAATAAAATAAATAACAAAACACTAATAAAATACAATTGAACTTTAACTACAACAAAACTCATATTAAAATGAAACTATTTTGTATTTTCCTTTAATTTTTAAATACATACAACAATAAAAGTAAACTAATAAAGTGGTAATAAAAATGGATAAAAAATCTATAATAACTCAAGTAAATATTTAAAATACTAAAACTAACTCAAAAAATTATGCGGGTAAAAAATTACGTGCTTATATCAAGTATGGGTCGGTCGGATAATTTATTTGTTTTTGAATTATCCGTTTTCGACCCGCTCATATCCGCCCCGCCCCGCCCGTTGCCACCCTTAAGCTCCATCCAGGGAACAAGGTTCTAGGATCAAGCCCCTCTTAAATGATAATTATGAGGGCCTTTGAAGAATGTGTAACGATAGGCAATGAATGTCATATTCTCTGTAATGGATCGTGCACTTAATGCTATAAAATATTCTTCATTAAATACTACCGGGTGGCACATATTTATTTCACCTTTATGAATATCGTTCTCTCTAATAACAAATGAGATAGTTGCCTTCGGATCCAACTGTCTTTTGTCTTCGACTCACGTATCGCTTTCTTATGCTATCATTTAATATGAACATATTTTATCCGTAAAGGCAAGTACAAGGTGATTTGTTGACGTCAATGATAACAGGATAAATTTTGACCTTCTCATTAATTAAATTGGGATGATATGTTAGATTTGCTTATAAACTTTTAATTATTTTTTTCTCTAGATATTTATTTACAAAAAAATAATAAGCAATTACTTTTTTTATTTTAATATATGTGCCGTAGTTGGTTTTAAACATGTTACTATAAGATTTATGTGACTAAAAATCATTTAATTAGGAGTAAATGAACAAATTAAAAATATAATTTTTGGTTAAAACATTAAATTAAATTTAAAAATAAAAGATGAAATATTCCTTTTGCAAAGGATTAATAGTGCCAAAGTAAAATGAAATTGAGAAAATATTATAGTTCTGGAGAAATATTAGTTTGAGGAAGAGTGTTATGGAATGAGATGCTGTTTGGTCATTTGTAGGGGTGTTCATAAAAACCCGAAAAACCGAATCAACCGAAAACCAAACCAAACCGACCAAAAAACCGATACTTTTTGGTTTGGTTTGGTTTTGGTTTTGAATTTTAAAAACCGATCAAATTTGGTTTGGTTTTGATTTTAATAAGAAAAAACCGAACCAAACCGACTATTGGAGTAACTATTTCAAATTTATTATTACACCTATAAATATGTATATTGTTATACAAAGTTTCAAAAAGTTTATGGTAAATGTTAATAGTTTGCACTTTTAATATAGTTCTTTACCTTGACATTCTAGTTTGATTGGTAGTTTTCTTTTGTTTAGTGTAAGAATCCATTTCGTGTTAAAAATAACATATTTTTAATTGAGTCCTCAAACTATTCACCGCTATTTGATTCAATTATCATCAATATATCTTGGTAAATAATAGATTTCTCAAAGGCCAATTGATTTGATAGTGTTACATTGAAAATATGGTCGCCGGAATATGTGTTTGGTAGTGTATGTCTTATATTTAAGAAAAAACAGACAAATAACCAAAAACCGAAAAACCGAATCGATAAAACTGACTTAATTGGTTTGGTTTGGTTCTAATATTTGAAAAATCGACTTACTTGATTTGGTTGCTTTTTAGGAAAAATTTGATCCAAACCAAACCACGTATACTGACGATTCTCGAAACCGGCTATTCTTCAGCGGTTCACGCAAAATGTGGCGCGCATCTCCGCTTTCTTTCTTTCTTCTCAATATTCCAATTTTTTTCTTTTTCCTTGCCTATTAGGACTCTCGTATTTAATGGCTTTTATCGCTGACCAAAATGCATCGTACTGAAAAATTTCAACACAAATCAAAATCAAACCATGGCTCGAAAATCCTTCCCAATCCTAAAAAAACTGATCCAACAATCCACCTATCGCTGTTTCACCACTAACGCCTCGCCACGAGCCGTCACGCTGATCCCAGGCGATGGCGTTGGTCCACTGGTAACCGATTCAGTGGAACAAGTGATGCAGGCAATGAAGGCACCCGTTTACTTTGAGAGGTACGAAGTACGCGGTGATATGAAATGTATTCCGGAGGAAGTAATTGATTCGATTAGGAAGAATAAGGTTTGTTTAAAAGGAGGGTTAAAAACACCGGTCGGCGGTGGTGTTAGTTCGCTGAATGTGCAAATGAGGAAAGAGCTTGATCTGTACGCTTCTATTGTGCATTGTTTCACTTTCCCAGGGTTGCCTACGCGGCATGAGGATGTGGATATTGTTGTAATTAGGGAGAATACCGAGGGAGAGTATGCTGGCCTTGAGCATGAGGTTGTTCCTGGTGTCGTTGAGAGCCTTAAGGTACTGCACTTTTTCGTTTTGAGAATTTTTCATTTTAGTAGGTTATGCTAGCCTGTTAGATTCATAATCTTTGCTCACCTCTGCCTATGTGAAAAGATGTAAAAAATTGACGAGGTGCGAATGGATATTGAGGATTCATATGGACAACCCCAAGTAGTTTGGATTGAGGCATAGTTCTTGTTGTTGTATCCAATTTAACTGTGTCTAATAGCCCGTTTGGCCAAGCTTCTAAAATTAATGTGCTCTTCTCAAAATTACTTTTTAAAAAAGTGCTTGTGGTGAGAAGCAGTTTGTGTTTGTCTAATTAATTTGAAAAGTACTTTTGAGCAGTAATTAGTGTTTGGCCAAGCTATTGAAAACTGCTTCTAAGTGTATTTTTCTCAAAAGTGCTTCTCAGAAAAGTGCTTTTGGAAAGAAACTATTTTTTTCTACTTCTCCGAAACTGCTTCTGCTTCTCCTCAAAAACACTTTTTTTCCTTCCAAAAACTTGGCCAAACACCTCAATTTTTTGCCAAAAGTGATTTTGGCCAAAAAAAGCACTTTTGGCCCCAAAAAAGCCTTGGCCTAAAAAAGGGATCATGCGCTACTTTTAGTAGAACTGCACATATAGGTGGCTCTTATGTGCATTCTCTGATGCCTTGTTTTGAATGTGCAGTTATCCTTGAGATTTAGATCGTAATCATGTTCTGGCCCATTATTGTATGCATAAGGCCCTATGTAGGACCGCATGGCAGTGGCGTAGCCAGAAATTCTGTCAAGGGTGTTCAAACCTAAGTTGCTAGGACTCGGGTGCGGGTATCCGATGCGGGGACGGATCCGAGTATCGGATTCGGCAAAATCTAAATTTTAAGATTCGGGGGTGCGGATCCGGATATGGATACGGGTGCGGGGATTCGGCTGATAAAAATAGAGCTATAAATATATTGTAAATTTTGAGAGATATTCTGTGAAAAACTTACATGAATATTGTAGAATTCAATCTTTCATTCTCCAAGATAGACATTATTCTTTCATTGTCCTAAATCTATTTTATTTTTGATTTTGAGAAATCAAAATCTCAATTTTTCTCCCAAATTTGTCAATGGACTCTGGTCAAAGTGTCCGAAGTTAGTTGACCGAATCCGGAACGTATCCCATCCTCGTCCCCGTATTGTATCGGGACGGGGACGGAACCAAAATCGAAGAGTCCGCGCAACTTAGGTTTAAACTTAAACAAGTAAATAATTTCTTTCGTCAATGAATGGTGTACTAAAATTTTTAGATCAAACTACATAACATATAGCTAAGCAATACATGAAAAATCAGCAAGCTAGTATATTAGGTATAAACAAAAGGAGGTTAGAGAATATACTAGGGGAAATAAAATAAAGCTAGTAGGATTTATAGAAACTAAAGTGAAGGAAAGGAATGCTCAAAGGATCGCAAAAGCTATTGCTCCCGGATGGAGTATACTGACAAACTACAAGGATGCTAGGAATGGAAGGATCTGGATACTATGGGATACCAATAATTTGATTATCAATGGTATTAAAGATGATGCTCAAATGATACATTGTCAGGTAAAAAGTAGAAGAGGTGATATTGATTGTTTACTCACAGTAGTGTATGGCCAAAATGGACTGGAACAAAGAAGAGCCCTCTGGGATAACTTACAACAACTACCACCGAGTATAGCAGTACCATGGATGATAGCCGGAGACTTTAACGCAATACTATACCCCAATGATAGACTATCTTGTAATCCAGTAAGCTACTCAGAAATACAAGATTTTGCTGCCTGCCTTCAACATACTACATTGACAGAACTAACTTGGAAGGGTGACTACTACACATGGTTTAATAAGCAGCCTGGAGCAGATAGAGTCAGCAGTAGATTGGACAGAGTTTTTGGTAATTATGAATGGATGATGTCATGGGGTCATGTGGAAACAAATTATGGATTGCCTCAAATTTCATACCATGCTCTTATGCTATTAACACCGACATCTTCCACATGGAAATGTAGAGTGCCTTTCAGATTTTTAACATATGGGTAGCACATGAAGACTTTTCTCAAATAGTTGCTAGCATGTGGAATTCACATAGTACACAAGGTACTTTGAAATCAGTTTGGACAAGATTGAAAGACCTGAAACCTGCTTTGAAAGCTTTAAACTCTAAGGAATTCAGGGGCATCACTAAGAAAATTGAGAAGGCTAGAATAGAACTCAGGGATATCCAGGAGAAAATCTCACAGGATTACACTGATGCTCTACTAGATATGGAGAAGAAAACACTACTGAACCTTGAGAAATGGTCATTAATTGAAGAGAGTGTCCTGCAGCAGAAAGCTAGAGCAAGATGGATACAACTTGGAGATTCAAATTCTAAGTACTTCACAGCAGTAATGAAGGATAGAACTCAAAAGAAGCAAATCACAGAAATCACAACTTTACTAGGAGACAAGTTGACTGACCCTGATGCTATCAAAAGAGAGATTGTTGATTTCTATAGAAGCCTAATGGGATCAACTGCCACTTCTTTGCCTGCCATCACCAGAATGTACATGAAGAATGGTCCTACACTATCTCATCAACAAAGAGTTGATCTCTGTGCAAAAGTAACTAATCAAGAGATTGTTGAGAGCCTTAAAGCAATTGGTGATGATAAAGCTCCAGGTATTGATGGCTTTAATGCAGTCTTCTTCAAAAAAGCATGGGACATTATCAACACTCAGATCACAGATGCTGTAAAAGAGTTCTTCTCAACTGGAAAAATCTATAAGGCCATAAACTGCACCATTGTTACATTAGTTCCTAAAGTGACTAAACCTACCACAATCAAAGAGTATAGACCAATAGCCTGCTGTTCAATCCTATACAAGATGATCTCTAAGATCTTGGCTTCTAGATTGCAGAAACTCATGCCTTACATCATTTGTGAAGCTCAAGCAGTCTTCATTCCTGGTAGAAAGATTGCTGACAATGTCATTCTAGCTCATGAGCTAGTCAAATCTTACATTAGAGCCTAGATATCTCCTAGATGTATGATAAAGATTGATCTCCGAAAAGCTTATGACTCAGTAGAATGGATCTTCTTACAACAGGTGATGGAGGAGCTTGGATTTCCTGACAGGTTTATCAGGTGGATAATGGAATGCATCAAGACAGTCAACTATACTATCCTTGTGAATGGAGAAACCACAGAACCTTTCAATGTTGCCAAGGGTCTTCGACAAGGAGATCCTATCTCTCCTTTCGTTTTTGCAATAGTGATGGAGTACTTGAGTAGATCTCTACATGAGCTTAAGAAGGAGCCTACCTTCCAATATTACCCCAGATGTAGGAAGCTGGACATAACTCATATGAGTTTTGCTGATGATCTTCTGTTATTTGCTAAGTGTAATCTATCTTCAGTCGCCATACTATATAAATGCTTCTTTCAGTTCTCTAAGGCATCAGGTTTGCAGGCTAATCTGGGAAAAAGTTCAGTGTATTTTGATGGGGTGAAGCAAGATGTGAAGGAACATATATTGGCTCACCCTTCAAATACCTAGGTTTTCCTTTGTCTACAAAGAAAATAGCTCTCATACAGTGGCAGCCTTTGATTGAAAAGATCACAGTTAAGATTTCTTCCTGGACTGCTAAAAAGCTATCTTATGCCGGTCGTGTGCACTTGGTTAAGTCTGTTATCTTTGGTATTCAAGCTTACTGGGCTCAATTGTTTATCTTACCTGCTAAGGTATTGAAAATGATAGAGGCACTCTGTAGAAGTTACATCTGGTCTGGAACTGACACAATAACCATGAGGGCCTTAGTAGCATGGGAAAAGATACGTACTCCCAAGTCAGCTGGTGGACTTAATCTCATCAACCTTCCTTTGTGGAACAAAGCAGCAATTTCCAAAACTTGCTGGGACTTAGCACACAAACAGGACAAACTATGGATAAGATGGATCAATGCATACTATATCAAACAACAGCAGCTACAACATATGCCAATACCACAACAAGCCAGTTGGATGGTGAGAAGAATAATTGGATCAAAAACAACTATACGGCAGGCACAGAATATAAATGATCACATCAAGAGCATTATTAGACAAATATACCTACAGCTTTTAGGAGACTTACCAAGAGTTAGTTGGAAATGTCTAGTCTTCCACAACACTGCCAGGCCAAAGGCAGTCTTCACTATGTGGCTGTTGCTTCATGGACGATTGCCAACTAAAGATAGGCTAGCCAGCTGGGATTTAACTGTCACCCCTCAATGTGTTATGTGTCAAGGTCAGGATGAATCAAGGGAGCACCTCTTTGTTAAATTCCCATACACTACAGAACTATGGGAGAAAGTCATGAAGTGGGTTCAAAGTTCACATGTGCCCACCACCTGCTGGGACCAACACCTTTAGTGGATCATCAAGCATGGAAAAGGGAAGTCCAAGAAGGCTAGCATCTTCAGAATGCTATATGCTGAGATCTCACATGCAATATGGATCGAAAGAAACACATATATTTGAACAAAGGTATCGAGGCTGTTATGTTCTTGTACGGGAGATAGCATATATCTCCAATGTTAGAGTAGCTACTCGAGCTAAGAGTTATATACAACAGTTTTACCTAGGAACAGAGTAGATTCATTAGTGTTATCTGTAAATAGGTATTCTTTGTTTTGCTTTATGAACTTTGAGATTGTCAGTTGAGTTAGCTTGACTATGGACTTGTACAGTTCTTCTTTGGCGATTAATACAGAAGAAAGTTAATTACCAAAAAAAGAAACATAAATAAAAAATAGACCACACATGGTGGTCTCCATTTAATTTTGGCAATAAAATGGGCAGAACTTTGAGAACTAGTGAACAACACTTTAGACACCCTGAATCGCTGGGTTGCCTCATTCAACTGTGTTAAGGGTGTTCAAAATATAATATATAATCATATAAAGTAGTATTAACTTATATACGCAGTATAATTTTTTGGCAAGGCTATGCGCTTGACCACCCTTTGCATAGGGTGGCTGCACCACTACGGCAGGGTGCACACTAATGCACTCGTTCCTTAGTAGGTTAGTATGGAAGGCCCCATTTTGGGCATCACGGTGCACATTTTTTTGGGAAATACTCTTTGTGCTCCACCCTCGTGCTGGAGAGTGCATTTTGCCTGAAGCTTTGCTGCTTCTTCATTTTATATATCCTTGACATTATTATCATATTAATATCCTTGATAAGTGATGTAATCTTGAGTGAAGTGTATACATTATCAGCTGCAGCTGAACCTGTTTGATTGTGGTTTGTGCATGAGGAAGAATTACACTGTTAGTGCTTATCTTTACCCGGTCACGTCAAAAGGGTAGAGAAATGGGCCAGCTAAGCGAGATGCACTTGATTTTTTCTTCATATGAATTTTCATTTTGTAACTTGACCAATTTATGCCTATATGATTTAAATGTTACTCTTATATGCCTGCTTGTTGATCCTTCTAAAAAAGTAGTTGTTCTTTTTTCTTTATCAATCTTCCTTTGTGGTTCCTCATATTATATCGACTCCTCCGTAAAATTCTCCTGTCCCACGAATTGCTTTAACCCAATATTTTCATGTTTTCCCTTTTCCAGGTGATAACAAAATATTGTTCTGAGCGTATAGCAAAATTTGCGTTCGAGTATGCTGATGTAAACAAAAGAAAGAAGGTTACAGCTGTGCACAAAGCCAACATTATGAAACTTGCAGATGGTCTATTCCTAGAATCATGTAGAGAAGTTGCAGCAAAGTATCTAGAAATACAGTACGAGGAGATTATTGTGGATAACTGCTGCATGCAACTTGTCTCAAGGCCAGAACAGTTTGATGTCATGGTACGGGGATATGCTTCCGTGACTTTTCTCTTTACTACCGTCCTTAAAATTCTAGCTTCTCTTACATCTGATATCTAATGGTGTCATCCAAATTTATCAAAAAGAAATCTAGTGGTGAACGTCATCCATTAGTTTAGTCCTTGAGGAGAGGATTGGCTTGCTGAGAGCTTGTCGTATCTGCAGTTGGATAATTTGCTTGACTTTTGAAGTTAGAAAATTGCTTGAAGCTGCTATGAGACTAGTTCATATGGTATTTGGCTATGGACTAATAAGCAAATAATATTTGAAGTTAGGAATGTTCACTAGGTTGCTTGCATAGTCAAAGGGTCTAGTCTTGGCACTCTGTCTCTAGCATCTATTTTGACCTCTTAATTTTGTGTTCTTACTGGTAACTGTCGAGACCAGTGATGTGATGAAATAACAGAGTCCAAGTGACAAGGTCTGCAAAAATATTGAAGTCTTTTCTCTTCTCCTTCATTTACAATTGAGTTACCAGGATAATCTTGCACCTGGGATTTCCCTTAAGTGGCCTCTTTGATTTTCTTGTAAAATAATAGGATATCAGTAAGCTTGGTTGGTGAGAAGAAATGCTTGCTTCATTCAGTGCAACTTACGGAGAAGGGGATGCAAGTCGTCTATTTTTGCATTTTAGAATCACTGGTCAGCTGTGGGACATGTTTCTCACTCTGCTGTACTCAAGTGGGCTATGCCTAGAACTGTTTTGATATTTATACGGTCAGAGGACTGGGAGGTACTCGGACAAGATTATGGAATGCTATCCCAGCAGCTATTTGGTGGACTATCTGGAGAGAGAGGAATGCCAGAATATACTTAGGCTTAAATTCAAATATATACTTTTTCTATCTTTTTGGGATAAGCTGGCAAATATAAACGTTATTCAGGATGTTGAGGTCATGTTTGACTTTTTAAACTCCTTACATACTCTGTTACAAGTTACAACTAACAGAAGCTTGGTTGGTCGCAATGTCCAGGCTTCCAGCATATGCTTGTTGCTGGTTTTACACCTATAAAAGCTTACCTTATCAAAATATAGGATATCAGTGAGAGAGCATGGATAGAAAAAATTAAGATTAGCAAAAGTAGGTATTACCCTCCCGGCTTTTTTCACTGTGGTTTTTAGATTAAGAGTCATCAGCTTTCCTGCATCGATCCAGAAGCAATCTTTTGGTGTGTATTCAGCTGCCCGATTCTAACTTGTCTCCTAATTTTGACATAGCTGATAAGCTTTTTGCTGAACTTCAACCATTGCAATTATGCAGGTGACACCCAACCTCTACGGAAACCTAATTGCAAATACAGCTGCTGGTTTAGCTGGTGGAACAGGAGTCATGCCAGGAGGTAAATCCTTCAGACATTTTGAATGATTACATCTCTGTATTATGCTAAGCTGTTGATTCTTGCTAGCATTAGCAGCCTTTTTTTTTTTTTAAAAATCTATAAATGACAGTTTGATCTTAAGATTTCACTAAGTTAAGACACCCTTAACTTGGTGGCTAATCTGTAAGTCACAGTTTATCAAATATAATTCCGGTGTTCTAACCTGTTAACTTCCCAGCAACCAAAACAACTAGCTTCTTTGTAGATGGATTTTCTTGGTAACTTAAGTCTAGCTATACTGCAGAAAATCGATCCACAAATGTTCTAAATGAATAGAAGACTCATATTTTATTGGCAGACAGAAGTAGTAAATTGCAGTAACAGAAGATTGAGCTGTTTCGAGGTACTAAAAGGAAAAGGAATAAGCAGGATGACAGTTTAGGGAAATCGCATCATCTGTTGGACTTGCAGTACAACCGGATTGGCATCAGAAGGTCAGGGAAATCTTTGCAGAGGTCATGGAAATATTTGAAGATTGAGATTACAACTATAGCTACCACTTATTCAGTATGTTCTTATTCAAGCTGTGCAACGCAAAAGGAGCTCAAAATAATCATGCCAGAGATAGCGGACTTAGGCTGGGAAGACATAACCTAAATACAGAAGATTCATCAGAAAACGGTAGCAGGTTAACACAACCTTATGCACATTAGGTTAGAAGAGAGATTGCTGCTCTTAGTATCTGGCTAGAAATGAGAGCTAAAGTCACATATGAAATTAGTGGAGGAGGATCATTGAATTTCAAAAGAAGAAAATTCAGTAGCTAAGGATTAAATCATCTAAATAAATGTTTAATTTGAAAATTCGGAGCTTACATACAGAGGTGCCTCATGTTCTGGAGGTGTAGAGATGGGCTCAGAATATCCTGTCTGAATAGACGGAGACATTTGTGGTGGTTATTTGGAACTTAACAAGGTTTCAAGGAACAAGAGAAACCTCCGATGGGCTAGAGTTTGTGTTAGGGCTTCGGACAAGAAAATTCTGGGGACACTGCATTTGAGGCAAGCAATTGGAGATACTTGGTGTCAATTTGGTCTAAGATGATGAATTGGGTGCAGAACATAAGGCGTCAGAGAGGTCACTCTAAAATGCATTTTCAACAAATAGAGATGGCCAGCTGGAATACTTTCCCTTAAAACTACAAAGAGCTAAGCAACTTCATCAAAAAACTATAAAGAGCCAAGCAAATTTTGGACAAGTGGGGAATTCGAACTGAGATTAACTCAGCCAGATCTGAAGCTTTTGCTTACTGATGGGAAGAGGGGGAACACTAACAACTGAAGTTGTTGTAAGTGGGCCGACTCTGCCACAAGAAAAAAAATTTCCATTAAAGTGGAAAGCAGGCAGGTGCTGAAATCAAGGCCAATTTGTAAGGCATCAACCACGGACGGATAAGTCGTCTCAGCTTCTCAGCACAAAAAAGGAATTAAAATTCTAGGCCCTGATCCATGTGGCAAGGACAAACTTTTTGGCTTTCGTATAGGTGAATCATATGTTGAACCAATGGAGGTGTAGATAGAGGTCTAGTTAGAAGCATGATATTCGCCAGAGATTTTTCTCGAGCCATTGAAGATAGTGAAGTTCGGGGATAAAGAATGCAGACCAAAGTCATAACGATTAGCTCAAGCTAAGGAATAGAGCTAGGTGACAAAAATTAACTGCCTTTGGCTGACAAATTAGGAAAGGAAGTCACACAGTCAACGGCATACTAGAGAGCCAAGGATTAGAGGAGATGGCTATAACAACTGTGCAACTAATTGATGAACCAGGGTCAATGCCGGTGTCATTACATTTACTCCTCCCTTATTACAGAGATGATAGAAAAGAAAAGTGCATGCAGGCGACAAGCGTCCAATAAAAAGAAATTGGAGTGTAGCTGGGTGAAAAAGAATGTGCTCAAGGCTGACCAAACAGGTAAAGGTGCATTTTGCAAGGTTTGAAGAAGATGCCCTAGCTCTATTCAGCTCGAGCATATTCTTTTGTGGAGATTGCAATGTTCTCGAGTTGGCTTTAGAAAAGTTGAATGCTTCTCTGTCATCAAAATCTATGAATTTTTTATAAAGTTCCATAAGAGATGGACCTGTGGATCCACCACTATTGGAAGGCATATTTACTTGGTGTAAGGAAGGAGAAAGACCTGCTGCTTTGGGAATAGATATTTCTATTCTCTATGGGATAGCGGTTTTTTTAAAAAGCTTTTTTTAAAAAAATAAATAAATAAATAAATAAAGCAGCACGCTCTACCTAAAGCCTTGTCACATCACAAGCCAATGTTGTTGGAATGTGGGGATGGGCACAGCAATGTGTATGTGTAAAATTCAGACAGTTTCCTATCCATTCTTCCAATGGGTACCTAAGTTGCGCGGACTCTTCGATTTTGGTGCCGTCCCCGTCCCGATACGAGACGAGGACGGGGACGGTATACGTCCCGGATTCGGTCTACTGACTTCGGACACTTTGACCGGAGTCCATCGACAAATTTGGGAGAAAAATTGAGATTTTGATTTTTCAAAATCAAAAATAAAACAAGATTTAGGACAATGAAAGAATAATGTCCATCTTCGAGAATGAAAGATTGAATTTTACAATATTCATGTAAGTTTTTCACAGAATATCTCTCAAAATTTATAATATTTTATAGCTCTATTTTTTATTAGCCGAATCCCCACACCCATATCCATATCCAGAACCGCATGCCCGAATCTTAAAATTTAGATTTTGCCGAATCCGATACTCGGTTCCTTCCCCGTGTCGGATGCCCGCACCCGAGTCCGAGCAACTTACATGGGTACAACCACTAATCCAACTCTTGTCTACTGCGCTATTCATCATCCTGAGTAGGTATATTGGTGAGGGCCAAGCAGGTATCTCCGTGCTGCCTAACTTCATCCACCCCAGGTTGCACTAGCTCCAAGGGAATGATACTGCTGCTCAATTACATTTCGCGTTGGCTTTTTCTTTTCCTTTTATATTTTGGATGCATTTATAAATCGTTATGTTCTTTCAAACTTCACCGTTGGTTTGCTCAGCTAGCATGTCTAACATAAATGTAGTTGGTCAATTACTTTGTGAGTTTCGATATCTCTTGAGATTGAATCTTTCTGTTAGCCTTGTAAGTTCTAACTTCTAAGTGAGGCTAGTGTGGATAAACAATTTTTATGCTTGACCCTCCTCTACATCTCTTTG
>NW_017671790.1:64083-72477 GCF_001879085.1 Nicotiana attenuata
CCCCCCCCCCCCCCCTCCATGACTGAGTAATAAAGAACCTTCCAGTATAACGATATCCATCCAAATATGAGGTATTTACTGGTTGGTTGTTGAATTGGTTAGTGCCCTTTTGCTTATTATGTGAGAGCTCCGACTAATTGCTAGTACTTAACAAAATGCACTAGAAGCCTCTTTATGAGTGCCTACTTCTCCTGTGACTTTAACAAATGCTCATTAGTAGTTGTTCTAACTTCTTTGTTGGAAGAAAGATTAAGTGCCTTGCGCTTGTCTATTCTACAGATCATTTATAGCCATCTCTCAGGGAACAATTAGAATATTATCTGGATTTCTTCCTCAAGCATTAGGCTGCTTATGAGATATAATGTATGGCTGTGATTTTCTCAGGTAATGTTGGGACTGATCAAGCAGTATTTGAGCAAGGTGCTTCAGCTGGGAATGTTGGCAATGAAAAGATTTTGAAGCTTAAGAAAGCAAATCCAGTGGCGCTTCTTCTGTCGTCAGCAATGATGCTTAGACATCTTGAATTTCCATCATTTGCTGATCGTTTAGAAACAGCTGTAAAACGTGTAATAGCAGAGGGAAAAGTCAGGACAAAGGACCTTGGAGGGGATTGCACTACCCAAGAAGTTGTTGATGCAATTATAGCTGCTCTAGACTAATCAGCAATATATTCTGAAAAGAGTTAAGAAATTTTGTTCACTGTCCAGATATCTACTTGGCCTATTTTTCGAGCAGCTGCAGTTTTGTTTAAATCTGCTTTCTATAATTTTGCTGCTACATTTTTTATTTGTGCTATCATTGGTTAATAATTCAAATTTGATGCATGATTGCTGTCTATGCCCTGTGCATAAAATCCTGTAAAGGATCACTTCTTGATCTGTCCATATTATTTAAAGGAATTTTGCTTCGTGGTGATATCCACTTTGGTGTATACTTTCTTTGATCTTTCTTATTTTTATTCTTCTTCCTCTGTGGTTAGTGCCTCAGTGGAACGCATGTCTGCATCTTCTTCTTCATTTACTTATTGTTTTGTTTTTATTTATTCAGCCATGTGTAGTGGACCTCCTTTCTTTAATTCTTGCTTTCGTTCTCACTTCATATTATTTTTGTTTTAGTGAAATGATATTCCTTTTCTGGTGAATGTACGTTATCGTTTTTGCAACTGTTTGTGTTCGTTAGCTTCCACTTCAAGCAAAGACAAATCTGAGATCTACCTTTCTAATATAGTAATTTGTTACTCTGTTTAATTGCATTCCAGAATATCGTCATTTTGCTTGAAAAGGAGATGCCCGTCTAGATAGAAAAGTACTGATGTAAAGGTTTATTCACTCATTTGATTATATATGGTAAACGAAATAATAATATACAAAAACTTAAAGGTTGACTGCTCGCTGGAAATCCCATCATATCCGCTCAGCTCACGTTCGTGTTTTAAATTGCCGGTTTATAAATAAACTTTATATTGCCAACACGATGAAGAAACAAGAAATACTCAATTCAAGTCAATTCTATATGATCTTCAAATTGCCAATATATGTCATTAGTTCTGAAAGGTTCTCTGACTTTTCTTCTCAACCATCACCATGAGTCACTCAGGATTGGCACGAAATCTTATTTATAGTACCAATTCAGTTCAAATTAAACACATAAATACTCAGAGGCCTCGCCACTCGTGTCAGGTTTCGATGAATCTTCAATCCGAGGCATTGCGATCAATGGACGGTTTGCTTGAATGTTCAGCAAACTATGTTCCATTGACACCCATAAGTTTCTTGGAGAGAGCAGCAAATGTTTTTAGAGGAAGAACTTCTATCATTGATGGACCTTCTGTGAAGTATACTTGGGAAGAGACGCATGCACGGTGTATAAAGCTTGCTTCTGCTTTGTCTGAGCTTGGGATTTCTCGTGGGGATGTGGTAAGTTTCTTTCTAACTATTTACGTTAGAACATAGGATGAATAACGAGGCAATATTGAAGTGTATTGAAAATACTTTCTCAAAACTCAAAAGAGTAATTGCTTTTGGAGCAGCACACAATGGCCTCTTATCTAGTGTTCAACATTATATCAACCGAAAACCGAATTAAATCGACTTAAAATATCTATATATCTTTGGTTGGATTTGGTATTAAAAAAAAAAATCCAAACCGACATGCACCCATAAATGTATAAAATTTTAAATATAATTTCTTCAAAAAATGCGTCCATACATAATATAAGAATATTCAATATAACTATTATAATAGATCTATCTTTATTTACTTTTAAATGATTAATTTAATATGTATGATCACTTCCTTATCGATTGTTGTTGAAACACTTCAATCTTCTTATTCTTTCATGATACAAGACAAGTTTTATTGAGTTCATCTAGTGTTTTATTGATATTTTTTGAAAAATAAATAAAGTATATTACTGTTAAGTTGACCTATAATAGCATGCAAACTTTTCATAGCAAGCAC
This sequence comes from Nicotiana attenuata, assembly GCF_001879085.1. Classification (NCBI taxonomy): domain Eukaryota; kingdom Viridiplantae; phylum Streptophyta; class Magnoliopsida; order Solanales; family Solanaceae; genus Nicotiana; species Nicotiana attenuata. The sequence goes on from NW_017671790.1 coordinate 66,544, forward strand.
GATATGGATTAGAAATTTTCGTCAAAAAGAAGTACTAACTACACCATTAAAATGATACATTTTTTTAGCAAGCATGATACGGATAGCAAGGTCCAGACGGGCCAGGGCCACTAAAATTAACGGAAATGTCACGTTTTTTTTTTTTTTTTTTTTTTTTTTTTTTTTGTAATATACTAGAGATTGGAGCACCGGTGCTCCAAACTCCAGTATATTATGCTGGACCGGTATATTAGACTGGAGTTCCAGTATAATATACTGGAAACTCTCCAGTATATTATGCTGGAGTATTTTTCCGAATTTTGAACGTTGTTTTCGTTCAAAGTTATCTTTACATGAAAAGTGGCTAAATTTCGATTACTTTTGAAACTGGGCTATTTTTGAACGATCACTTGTAAATCTGGCTATTTTTGAATTTCTCCTGTGTTTTTTCGATAGAGATCTTCTATCCTAAAATATCAATTTTCCTCTAAAATTTTGAACTAATCACAGCACAAGCAGAAAACTACACGAGAATAAGTAGAAAGTTGGAAAAAAAGATTAGTAATAAAAATAAACCGCGATCAAGGGAAAAAATAAATTATGCAAAAAACCCCGATCACGATCCTTATTTAGCTTGTCCACATGGAAAATCTAAAATATTTTCATAAATTTTGAGTAATTAATTTTGGAGATTCATGTGTTGGATGAAAATTGCTCAATATTTGTAAACTTAATGGATTATATGTGCTCAATATAATAAAAGAGACTAAAATAGACTTATCCCCAAACTTAAGGGACCTTTTGGTTAACATCTAATTTTACACGTAATGCACACGTACTTGTAATAGAACATGGGTCGATAATGACTTATCTAAATCCCATATTCTTAGCGAAAAAACAATTCCATCTTCTCCAAATTTTTTGAAATCCAACGCAAAATTATCTGAAGTCAACTCTGTGTATTTTGCTCTCTCAGTTCTTCTACGTTTCATTAATTATACTCGTAATTCCTAGTATTGGTTTTCAGTGACGCGAATCCTCGTTCTTCTTCGTGTATGGGGGTGTATTAAGTTATCTTTTGACGCGAATCCTCTGTATATCGGCGATTCTTGTTGTCGTAAACAACTACCAAGTTAAGCTCAGTTGGAATCATGAGTTGGGAATTTAAAGGGTTTACTTTTCCATTTTCATAGATTTAAAATTATTTATGCAGGTTGCAACATTGGCTCGAAATGTATACGCAATGCAAGAGCTGCATTTTGCAGTACCAATGGCTGGCGCAGTTCTTTGTACATTAAATACACGTCATGATTCAGCTATGATATCAGTACTGCTAAAACATTCAGAAGCAAAAGTCATATTTGTGGATCAGCACTTGCTTCAACTTGCTCAGGGAGCCATAGATATTCTTGCTAATGAAAAAGTAATACCACCACTTCTTGTTGTAATATCTGAATCCAACAATTCTACTCCTACTGTGGCGAAGTCTAATACTCATGAATATGAAAGTCTCCTGGAAAGTGGAAATAGCGAATTCGCTGTAAGGTGGCCGATAAGTGAATTTGACCCTATAAGTGTTAACTATACTTCTGGAACAACGTCGCGACCCAAAGGAGTTGTTTACAATCACAGAGGTGCATATCTCAATACCATTGCTACATTTATGCTTCATGAGATGAGTTCATGGCCTGTTTACCTTTGGACCGTCCCAACGTTTCACTGCAACGGATGGTGTCTGACTTGGGGTCTAGCTGCACTTGGTGGTACAAGTATTTGCCTTAGACAGGTTTCTCCAAAAGTCATATTTGAAAGTATAGTAGAGCACAATGTCACACATTTGAGTGGTGCACCAACTATTCTAAACATGATTGTGAATTCGCCCGAAAGTAATAGAAAACCACTTCCACACAAGGTTAACATAATGACAGGTGGTTCACCACCACCACCACAAATCCTTTCCCAAATGGAGGAACTCGGGTTTCGAGTACATCACTTATATGGACTAACAGAAACATATGGTCCAGGTACATATTGTTTGTGGAAGCCTGAGTGGGATTCTTTGCCACCAAATGAAAAGTACAAACTAAAAGCAAGACAAGGAGTGCAACATCTTTGTTCAGAGTCAGTGGATGTGATGGATCCTATCACAATGAAGAAAGTACCAGAAGATGGTAAGACAATTGGTGAAATTATGTTCAGAGGGAATACTGTAATGAGTGGATACTTGAATGATTTAGAAGCAACAGAAGCAGCTTTTAAAGGTGGATGGTTTCATAGTGGTGATTTGGCTGTTAAACATCCTGATGGTTACATAGAAGTTAAGGACAGATTGAAAGATATCGTAATCTCTGGTGGAGAAAACATAAGTACAGTAGAGGTGGAAAGGGTGTTGTATAGTCATCCAGCAGTTCTTGAAACAGCAGTAGTCGCGCGACCAGATAATTACTGGGGGCAGACACCTTGTGCGTTTGTGAAGTTGAAGGATGGTTTTAATAATATTAGTGATCAAGAAATTATCAACTTCTGCAGGGATAACTTGCCTCATTACATGGCGCCTCGAACCGTCATATTTCAAGATCTCCCAAAAACTTCAACAGGGAAGATACAGAAATTTATTCTAAGGGACAAAGCAAAAGCATTGGGCAGTCTTTTCTGAATGTTGATGATAATTCTTTTTAAGTCTGAGTGTCATTCTTCTATGCCATTTAACTCTGTGTATCATTCTTTTGGGCCACTCTGTTCAATATTGGCCAAAGCTGGCAAATTGCTCTGAGTGGTATAATGCATTTCTTTTGCTTGGTTTGTAGATTGATGTTGTTAGCTACTCTGTAATACTGTAATAAATAAAAAAAACAATAAACTTTCTGAAATAGAAACAGAAACAGAAAATTAGTAGAAACAGTATGTCGAAATAATATCAGAAAATAATTTCGGAATAAATGGAGCCCACTGAATGCACAGTGTGTCCTTAAAGAAATTATTCCCCTCAAGTACACGAGGTGCTGGAATATTATCCTCCCAGGATAGAACAATTTAACTCACCAGAGTGTTGGAAAATTTTGTGCAGAGGAAAAAGAAGAAGATCAGAAAATTTCGTGAGGAAAGATTTTGGGATTCAAAGCATATTTATAGACTTTCTAGCACTGTTTCTGAAAAGGTTTGCAACCTTTCAGAAACAGCCATGGCTGTTCGGAATATTTCTGTTTGAAATATTGCGGAAAAATGGATTTAAAATAATCCGGGAAAGAAAATGGACCAGGCCGGGATCAAGTGACTGAAACAATCAAGGCGACAAAACCAACCAGCGTTTCAAGTTGACAAATTGTTCTTCATTTGAGAAACAGGAAACATGTGTAATCCAAAGCAACCTTGCAAGAAGCAGGTGCAACCAAAAGAAACCGCGCGGAGACTAAAATAGCTCTGCCGCAACAACGACTCCAAAAGGGAAGTCCTCTTCAAATACTTTCCCGCATTTTACTCATTCTCTTAATATAAAAAAAGAAGAAGAAAGAAAGTCCCAAATCACGGTAGTATAGGATCTCCAATCCCTAGCTGCATTTTCCAACATAGAGTCTCTACTCCCTAGTTAATTTTTTTAGACATAGGGTAGATCGGTTCTAAGCCTATACTACTATTGAGTAGCAAAGATGGTCGATGCAGTTTTACCCGACAAAGGTCGGGATCGAATCCACAGGGAGTTAATTAGTTGGGAGTTAGGTTTATATCCGAGTAGAGATGCGGGTTTTGCTCTTAATTGCACTTCCACAAATGGTTGGTTGTTTTCTATTTCTACTTCTATTCTATAACATGCAATATTTGAAACTAAGTAAAATATTTTTGTTGGTTGTTTTCAAAGATTTAAAGGGATTAGGGTAGTGACTTTCGCCTAGGTGGATATCTAACGGGTAGCAAGAATCTAGCGCTATCATGTGCTTAATTGGGGTCGTAGTATAGCCATCAAACTCGGGTATTCACTCTATACTTCTCGGTATTTGAGTTATTTTGTCCAATTTGACTTTCTCAAGTCCAAATGGATATTCATGCAATTCAAGTGACTTTAGCTCAAGTCGGGTATTACTATCTCTAGGTTTAACCCTTTAATTGGGGCTATCAATTTCTTGAGTTCACCCCAATTCCTTGTTAGCCTAATTTTCCTAGACTTAGTCCCACTTTCTCAAGTAGAGACTAAGTCATCAAGGCATGAATCAGTGTTTGCAACCACCAATTCCTTAGTTCTAGCAAGAACTAGGCTAAATACTACTAACCCATACACATTCAATCTCTAAAATACAAGACCCATTAAATACCTACACTAGGGTTGGGTCACAACTCTAGCTATGGGTTTAGCTACTCATGAAAATAGCAGAAATCAAAGATAAAATCCATAATGCTAAATTAAAAGATGAAAATCTAAAATTATAAGGTAAATCTTGTACAAAATTGCCCAAACAAGAAAAACTAGCCGTCTCACGTACTCAGCAGAACATAACATAACCTAAAAATATGAAAAAGATCTATTTATACTAGGCTGAAATTCCCGGACAAAAATGTCCCTGCGGAGGTTTCGCTGCCGCGTAATTCTGACCGCGGCCGCACTCTTGCTTTTGAGGCCACATAATATTGAGCGCGGTCCGCATTTCTTTTCTTATGGGATTGGGCTGGAACTTGTTTCGCGGACCGCTAGTTTTCATCGCGTCCGCGTGAGTGATTTTTCGCGGCCGCGTATTCTTGTCGCGGACTGCTTTCTTCATTTTTGCATGACTTGCAAAGTCTCTGAACCTTAGCACACGCTGTCAGCGGAATTCCAATCGCGGCCTCGGTGCTACTTCTGCGGCCGCCAACTTCTGGCGCGGTCTGCGCTTTATGTCTGCCCCAGAAACTACCTCTCTGATTCTCCTTCTCGCGGTTCGCGAATTCATGAACGCATCCGCGGTGACACTTTCATGGCCGCACTTTTCTGTCGCGGTCCGCGTTCTACAGTTTTGGCCCAATCTTTGTCTTTATTCATGTTTTGACTCCTTTATGAGTTGATCATGGCCACTTTTGCTCATTATGAACAATCTCTGCAAGCAAGCATATTATATTAGTTTTCGGTAATACCTTTACGCATTTCAAGCCCAAAGCGCAAGTAAAAAGAGATTAAATAATGGTTAAAATCCCCACTTATCAACTCCCCTAAACTTAAGCGTTTGCTTGTCCTCAAGCAAATAAGGTAATTCCCACCCCCACTTCAACAAAACAGAAGGATATTTCAGCTGCCCTAATGTGAATCAAACATGCATCAATTGGGACTAACAATTACCCTTAACACAAATGAATTATCAACAACACACAACCTTTTGAGTACCATAGTTCTAGTGCGACACAAGAGCATTAAAAGTTGACTTAACTCACCAAGAAAGCTCGCTCTACTACGTAGGTCATTGTTAAACCCAAACTCTTCCTCCTCTACTCTCCATAAGCAATCTCACTTTAGATTGTAGCACTCAAAACAAGGATTGGAGAAATACGCTCATCTCTCTCAAGGGAAGGTCACAAGTCTAGCTCTAAGTAACATAAGCTTGCCCCTTATGTAAATCACTACTAATATAAGCTCACTCAACTCGAAATCATATAGGGCTTTTGCGGGAATGTAATGAAGGCTTTTGGTTCAAGGTAGGACTTATTGGCATATGATGGTTTCATCTTTCCTTAAGCACTCCATTTTCTCTTTCGGCTCACACATTCTTGACTCTTTGAGTCATTTTCTTCTTCCTTAGGGGAACTAGAGAGACACACTGTCACTCTTTCTTGCTCATGACGATCATTTTTCTCCTTTACTAATCTTTCCATGCCTTTCATCATTGCTTTCTTTGAATCCCTTCACTTTTTTCCATCTTATTCACTTTCTTTTGACATACTTCTTTTTGGCTTTTCCTTCTTTTCTTTTTGCCTTTCCTTTTCTTTATTTTGTAT
>NW_017671790.1:72681-94849 GCF_001879085.1 Nicotiana attenuata
ATCTAGCCACTTGATAATTTCCTTCTTGACGACCTATTGCATGGCCTCATTCAACCTCCTTTGATGTTCCACGGAGGGTTTGGCATCATCCTCTAGTATAATTTTGTGCATGCAAAAGGCGGGGCTTATACCCCAAATGTCAGCCAGAGTCCATCCAATTGCCTTCTTCCTCTTTGGAGCACCACAAGGGTGGCATCTACTTGCATGTTAGTTAAGCACGATGAAAGAATAACAGGTAAAGTTGAACAATGGCCCAAGAATTCATACTTGAGGTGTGAAGGCAAAGGCTTCAACTCCAATATGGAAGGCTCCTCGATTGAGGGCTTTGTTGGTAGAGTCTTTCTGTTCTCAAGATCCAAGAAAAGTTTCTGGGGCTCATATGTGTATGAACCCATTCCTTGCAAAGCATTGACATATTCCACCAAGCCTTCATCCTCAGTCACATCATGGTTCAAAAACACAGCTTCCAAAGGGTCTTCCACATTAATCACAACACTTGTGTCTTCAACAATCACCTCGGTCACAAGATCCACAAATGAACATACTTCGTTGCTATTGGGCTGCCTCATTGACTTGCATACATGGAACACAACTCTTTCATCACCCATCCGGAAGGTGAGCTCCCCTACTTCCACATCAACTAAAGCCTTCCCTGTAGCTAGGAAAGGTCTCCCCAATATGATCGGCACCTCATAGTCAACCTCGCAGTCAAGTATCACAAAATCCGCGGGAAGTATGAACTTGTCGACCCGCACTAGCACATAATCTATTATCCCCAATGGCCTCTTCATTTTCCTTATCCGCCATCTTCAACCTCATGGATGTGGGCCTTGGTTGCCCAATCCCCAATGTCTTGAACACAGAATATGGCATCAAGTTAATGCTTGCCCCCAAGTCGCACAAAGCTTTGGCAAAATCGGCACTACCAATAGTGCACGGGATTGTAAAAGCACCGGGGTCTTCTAGCCTTGGGGCCATGGAATGTACAATCGCGCTCACTTGATACGTCATCTTGATCGTTTCAGAATTTATGGATCTCTTCTTTGTTACCAAGTCTTTCATAAACTTGGCATATCCTGGCATTTGTTCTAGAGCTTCCACCAAAGGCACATTTATGGACAAACTTTTCATCATATCAATAAATTTCTTGAACTGGTTCTCATTGTTTATTTTTGCAAGCCTTTGAGGTATGGTGGAGGAGGCCTTGGCTTTGGGCACTACCGTTTCCGGTATGTCTATCACGTGTTTCCTAGAAGGGTTCACATCATTTTGTGTCTCCTCCACGTTGTCATCAATGTCAATTCTCACTTCTTCATTCACATTCTCATCACTCACTTGCACATCATTGCTTTGCTCATCATCATCTTGCACCAACACATCATCACTCACAACCTTTCTTTCATTGGAGGTACTAGCAACACCACCTCTACCACTTCTTGTAGTCACCGCCATTGCATGGCCCGTATTGTTCCCTCCCTTCGGGTTTACTACCATGTCACTAGGTAGTGCCTCCTTAGAGGGAGTATTCAAAGCTTGAGAAATTTGGCCAAGTTGGACCTCCAAGTTGCGGATAAAAGTATTGTGGGACGCCAATTGGGCATCGGAGTCGGCGTTTTTCTTCATCATTTGCTCAAACATGGATTCAATCCGTCACATCTCATTGTAAGACGAACTAGGGCCTTGAGACGGAAATGGAGGTGGGTTGTTTGGTTGTTGATACATCGGAGGCCTTTGAAAGACCGACCCCCAATTCCCTTGATTATTATTATTCCAATCCCTTTGGTTGTTATTGCCTCCCCAATTGCTATTGTTATTGCCACCCCGATTGCGTTGGTTACCTTGGTTGCCCCAGTTGTGATTGTTGTTTCCCCAGTTGCTTTGGTTGTTGTTGTTGCCACTATTCCAATTTCCTTGTTGATTTTGATTTCCCCAATTTCCTTGGGATCTCCACTATTGTTGTTGATTCGGAGCATTGCCCCGTTGTCCTTGGTAGTTGTTCACATGCTGAACCTCTTCACTTTGATCATCATACACATCATCTTGATTATAACCACTACCACTTTGCTTAAATTGATCCGGATTTCCTTGAACTTGTTGACCTCTTTGCCTCCTCTTGTTGACCATCATATTTATCCCTTCCATGGCATTCACTTGTTTTGGCCCTTGAAATTATTGCAATTGAGCTTTGGCCAACTGGTTCATGGTTGTAGTTAACTCGGCTATTGCTTGGCCTTGGTCATGGAGCTCTTTGTGTAGGTGAATGACATTGGGATCACCTTGTGGCACATTAGCACATTAGCTCGACTTTGCCACGCTGAGGAAGTATCCACCATCTCATCAAGTATATCACATGCCTCAACATAGGGTGTGTTCATTAAGTTTCCCCCGGTGAGTTGGTTAACTATACACTGGTTGGTAGTGTTGATTCCACGGTAGAATGTTTGTTGGATCATGGCTTCTGTCATGTCAATGTTCGGACATTCTTTAACCATCATCCGATACCTTTCCCAAATCTCATGAAGCGGTTCATTTGGCTCTTGTTTAAAGGCAAGGATCTCATTTCTCAGCGTCGCCATATGTCCCAGCAAGAAGAACTTTGCTATGAATTTCTCGGCCAACTCATCCCAAGTGGTGATGGAATGGTAGGGCAACCTTTCAAGCCAATCTAAAGCCTCCCCCCCTTACAGAAAATGGGAAAAGCCTTAATCTCAACGCGTCCCCAGAAACGTTAGTTTGCTTGCTCCCCCAGCATGTATCAACAAATTTCTTGAGATGCTTGTAGGCATTTTGGTGTGGAGCTCCAGCAAAGAAACCCCTCTATTCCAAGAGCGTAAGCATGACATTTGTTATTTGGAAGTTTCCCGCCCTAATCCGGGGCGAGACTATTGCACTTGCGTATCCTTCGTTGGGCAACACCTGGTGTGCTGCCCTTGCTGGAGGTGGGGGAGAGTTTGGAATATTATCATGAGGCGGTCGGCCTCTCCTTTGTGCTTGTGGTTCGGGTTTAATCTCATCAACATTATCATCATCTACCTCCTCCCCCAATGGAAAATTTCCGGGAGCATCATTGTTAAGAGACATTTTGTACCTAAAACCAATATACAAACAAATTAGAAAATCGGAAGGAAAGGAAAACAAAACACACAAATACTCGGAGATATAGCTAAAACCGTTTAACTCCCCGGCAACGGCACCAAAAATTGATCGGTTCCAAGCCTGTACTACTATTGAGTAGCAAGGATGGTTGATGCAGTTTTACCCAACAAAGGTCGGGATCGAATCCACATGGAGTTAATTAATTGGGAGCTAGGTTTATATCCGAGTAGAGATGCGGGTTTTGCTTTTAATTGCACTTCCACAAATGGTTGGTTGTTTTCTACTTCTACTTCTATTCTATAACATGCAGTATTTGAAACTAAGTACAATATTTTTGTTGGTTGTTTTCAAAGATTTAAAGGAACTAGGGTAGTGACTTCCGCCTAGGTGGATATCTAACGAGTAGCAAGAATCTAGGGCAATCATGTGATTAATTTGGGCCGTAGTATAGCCATCAACTCGGGTACTCACTCTATACCTCTCAGTAGTTTGAGTGATTTTGCCCAATTTGGCTTTCTCAAGTCCAAATGGGTATTCATGCAATTCAAGTGACTTTAGCTCAAGTCGGGTATTACTGTCTCTAGGTTTAACCCTTTAATTGGGGCTATCAATTCCTTGTTAGCATAATTTTCCTAGACTTAGTCCCACTTTTTCTAGTAGAGACTAAGTCATAAAGGCATGAATCGGTGTTTGAAACCACCAATTCCTTAGTTCTAGCAAGAAATAGGCTAAATACTACTAAATCGTACACATTCAAGCTCTAATTCAAGACCCATTAAATACCCACACTAGGGTTGGGTCACAACCCTAGCTATGTGTTTAGCTACTCATGAAACTAGCAGAAGTCAAAGATAAAATCCATAATGCTAAATTAAAAGATAAAAATCTAAAGTTATAAGGTAAATCTTGTACAAAATTGCCCAAACAAGAAAAACTAGTCGTCTCACGTACTTAGCAGAACATAACATAACCTAAAAATGTGAAAAAGATCTATTTATACTAGGCTGAGATTCCCGGACAAAAATGCCCATGCGGAGGTTTCGCGGCCACGTAATTCTGACCATGGCCACATAATATTGAGCGCGGTCTGCATTTCTTTTAGTTTGGGATTGGGCTGGAACTTGTTTCGCGGACCGCTAGTTTTCATCGCATCCGTGTGAGTGATTTTTCGCGGCCGCGTATTCTTGTCGCGGACTGCTTTCTTCATTTTTGCATGACTTGCAAAGTCTCTGAACCTTAGCACACACTGTCAGCGAAATTCCAATCGCGACCGCGGTGGGACTTCCGCGGCCGCCAACTTCTGGCGCGGTCCGCGCTTTATGTCTGCCCCAAAAACTACCTCTCTGATTCTCCTTCTCGCGGTCCGCGAATTCATGACCACGTCCGCGGTGACACTTTCGCGGCCACACTTTTCTGTCGTGGTCCGCGTTCTACAGTTTTGGCCCAGTCTTTGTCTTTATGCATTTGACTCCTTTATGAGTTGATCATGACCACTTTGGCTCATTATGAACAATCCCTGCAAGCAAGCATATTATGTTAGTTTTCGGGATTACCTTTACGCATTTCAAGCCCAAAACGCTAGTAAAAAGAGAGTAAATAATGGTTAAAATTCCGACTTATCAAGGGTCTCCACTCCCTAGTTTATTTTATTTTAGACATATGGTCTCAACTCCCTAGTCGCTTTTCCACATAGGGTCTTCACTCCCTAGTCGATTTCCAACATAGGGTCTCCACTCCCTAGTTGATTTTATTTTAGACATAGGGTCTCCACTCCCTAGTCGATTTTTCAACTTAGGGTCTCCACTCCCCAGTTGATTTTATTTTAGACATAGGGTCTCCACTCCCTAGTCAATTTTCCAACATACCATCTCCACTCCCTAGTTGATTTTATTTTAGATGTAGGGTCTCCACTCCTTAGTCAATTTTTCAACATAGGGTCTCTACTTCCTAGTTGATTTTATTTTAGACATAGGGTCTCCACTTCTTAGTCGATTTTCCAACATAGGGTCTCCACTCCCTAGTTGATGTTTATTTTAGACATAGGGTCTCCACTCCCTAGTCGATTTTCCAACATAGCGTCTCCACTCCCTAGTTGATGTTTATTTTAGACATAGGGTCTCCACTCCCTAGTCGATTTTCCAACATAGGGTCTCCACTCCCTAGTTGATTTTATTTAGACATAGGGTCTCTGCTTCCTAGTCGATTTTCCAACATAGGGTCTCCACTCCCTTGTTGATTTTATTTTAGACGTAGGGTCTCCACTCCCTAGTCGATTTTCCAACATAGGGTTTCCACTCCCTAATTGATTTTATTTTAGACATAGGATCTCCACTCCCTAGTCGGTTTTCCAACATAGGGTCTCCACTCCCTAGTTGATTTTGTTTTAGCCATAGGGTCTCCACTCCCTAGTCGATTTTCAAATATAGGGTCTCCACTCCCTAGTCGATTTTCCAATATAGGGTCTCCACTCCCTAGTTGATATTTATTTTAGACATAGGGTCTCCACTCCCTAGTCTCTTTTCCAACATAGGGTCTCCACTCCGTAGTTGATGTTTATTTTTAGAGATAGGGTCTCCACTCCCTAGTCGTTTCTCCAACATAGGGTCTCCATTCCCTAGTTGATGTTTATTTTATATATAGGGTGTCCACTCCCTAGTCGCTTTTCCAATATAGGGTCTCGACTCCCTAGTGGCTTTCATTTTCTGAAATAGGGTTTCCACTCCCTAATCTCTGTTTGCTCAGGGTATACCAATCCCGACTATTTATTTTCTTTAAATAATAAAATAGTATAGAGTTTTGTTACAAATAACTCACGAAATTTTTCTAGTGAAAACTGGGGAAGAATATTTCGTTCGTTTGTTTTGGTGTCTGGGCAGGTTTTACCTCTAGGCATAGGGTTCGAGATGACCAAAAGAAGAGGTCTCAATGTAGAATAAAGAAAAGAAAAGAAGTGAATCCAAATGCAGAAGCAGATGAAAAGATGTGAACTGCTCAGGGCATGACTGAAGTTACGAGCATTGCATGTCCCGTCTTGATCCGAAAAAGATGAAGAAGAATGAACTAGCACCTACAACTGGTAAACATCAAGGTTCAGATCAGAGTCTGCATGAAGAACCAGCCAAGACTCAAGATCAAGCTTCAAAAGACTCATAGATAGGAATCTTGTAACTCATAGCTGATAGGCTTTATTAGTCTTTTTCATTTTGATTTTGGTGTAATAAAGAGTTCAGCAAGCAACAACAACAGCAACAACAACAGTAGTGAAATTACATCTTCTCGGTAGTCCCAGCTACAATAATTTCCAGAACTACACCGACCTTATTCCTTTATAACTAAGGATATGTAGGCACCCTCCGAAGCAAGGTTCGGTCGAACCTTTTCAAAACGCTTCCCATGGAGTATCAAGACGGGCAAAAATTGCTCGTAATTTGTTACATCTCGCGTTTCGTACATTAAAGTTTCATCTTCAGTTAATCGACGTAGACTCGAGGATGAGATTATCTTGAGGATAATGTATTTATGCTATTTATAACAAGCGATAACTAAGTGTCACGACGGATAAAAGGTACACGAATTAAAGAAAACGAGTTTCGTTGAAGGTTGCCGATTTGGGATAAAATACGGGTCGAGTGATAATACCCTATTTATGGACTAGTACCATACAAGGTACCATATAACCATGATAGAATGATGTATAAAGTGTATTAAAAATAAGTAGAATTTTAAGTAATTTGAGATAATTTTTAATTATACGGGTAACTGGTTAATTACCGGATAACGGTACATTACCTAATTAACTAATAAGTGGATAAAGTTTAATAATTTCCATCCCCTCAAAACGTGGAAGCTAGCCACATTGTAGAAAAATGACTAAGTCATTTCTTTGTTAGGTGGCAAAATGATACACCTTCACTCCATTATTTTCCATATTCAGTAAAGACTAAACCATAGAATAATAATCATTCTTACATCAATGTTTTTTCAACCAAACCCAATGTTAGCCATTTTATAGAACATCTTTCAACCAAATCCAAAACGTTAACCATCTTCAAACATTTCAATAAAGACTCATTTCTCATATCTTGAAATCCAGGTCACGATCAGAACATTAGAAACGTTTAAAAATTCAAGCTCCTACAAGATATTAACAACGAGACTTTTGCAATTTAATTCTCCTACAAAGAATATTATACGGATTTTTCCTTACTCCAAGTATATTAAGGTCATTCCTTCGTTCTTTTTGGCATGATCCAAATTATACAGAAGAAACAAGCAAACGCACAGTTTTCATAAATTACTCTATTCGTAGAAATGCTAGAGATGTGCTTATTCTTATTCTCCCATAAGTCTTATTATTCTATCATCTGTTCATGGGTCTTAGAAAAATACGTATTTGATAAGGTTTATCCGAAAGGTATATTAATTTTTATGGCATTCCGAGAACATCTTATTAGCGTATTTCTTATGCATCTCATGCATCGTATTCATTTACACTGACCCATGAACAGATGTTGTTATATACGCGTATATATGTATATGGGCTATGGAAAAAGGTTACGGCATTATATACGCACCACCACCTGATCAGTTGGTATATGTTGATGATGTTGCCCATAGTGGCCGAGACGATATGATGGGATGCCCTCAGAGGCTTGATGATTTTATGTACACCTATACCTATACATGACATGACATTTATATACACGTGCATGACATTATAAATGTTTCAGAATTTACAAAGTTATTCATATTTACAGATGAATTTCTTTATTCCATGTTTCATCTATGTCTTTTATGTACTGGTTTTCATGCCTTACATACTCAGTACATTTTTCGTACTGACGCCCTATTTCCCGGGGCCTGCATTTCATACCCGTAGGTGCTGGTAGGAAAGCCGACGGTCCCCCTTCTTAGGATCCTTGTTTAGCGAGAGTTGGAGTGCTCCACTTGATCCGGAGCTGCTTTTGATTTTGGTACGACATGATTGTGTGTGTATATATATATATATATATATATATATATATATATATATATATATATATATATATATATATATATGGGTATGACGTGGCTCAGTCCCGTCTTTGTACAATTGTATTTCTATTAGAGGTCTGTATACAGTATGTCTAGTTGGATAGTATGTGGCCTTGCCGGCTTTCAGTTTTGAGGTATATAATTGTCTATAGCAGCCTTGTCGGCTCGCCCTACGTATGTTGCACGTATATGTATATGCCTTTTGGCAGGTTTTCTTCATGTATATTATTCTCATAATTCAGCAGATAACATTCATGTTTATATCTTAGTCGTATGCTTAAGGGTGTTCGACAGGTAAGACTCGGGCACTCGTCGCGGCCCATCGGTTTTGGTTGTGACAAAAGTGGTATCAAAGCAGTTCTGTCCTAGGATTATCTACAGACCATGTCTAGTAGAGTCTTGTTTACGGGTGTGTTGTGTACCACACTTATAGACAGGAGGCTACTGGATATTTGGGATGGTTACCTTTCTTTCTAATTCAGATTGTGCAATAGAACTGAGTCATAAGTATCCACTCCTAATCTTTACCTTATTTATGTTTTTAGCGAAGCCTGTTACTACTAGATGACAGGCGCAGCTAGCACGGGTCAGAAGGATACGAAAGTATTAGAAAGAGATATAAGTTACACTATGGAGTCAGACCCATCAGAGATCATGGTTTCTATTGAGGATGATCCATAAGAGTTATCCGTTCGAGCCGGTTCGACCACTGGCAGCAGATGGGGTGAGAGGAGTTCCGACCTCACCAAGGCCCTTAGTTTCATTATCACAACCCGTTGATCAGGATATGAGAGGAGTAGTGCATGGATTGGCACAGCCGGGTTTCCTTCAGGCTCAAAACTATGTCAGGGTATTTGCGGAGACCGGCTCTTCTGAGGTTCCAGATAGTCCACAGTCTTGGGAGTCCGTCAATCAAGGTTCGTCAGTGTATGTTATGGGATACGCAGAGGAAGAGGATAGTAGTCGGGCCAAGAGGAGGAAGGTAACTGATAAGGATATGAAGATTCTGCTTCGAAGTGTATCTGATCGAGGCTCTCATATAGGACGAGGCAAGGACCCTCTACTGTAGACTTCCTCCAGTTGTCAGCTTTTGGTTGGTAAGCTCCATCTTCTAGGAGTATTACCGATTCAGGGTTCTGCACATGTTAGGTTTTTTTATAAGGACATAGAGAGCCCTGTCTCGACTTATATATATTATAGTTGTGTTTAATTAGAGGTTTTGCAGACATTATCCTGTATATAGTTTTGGGTATGACATGTTTACGGCTTGGTCGACCCCTGTGTATATAAACCTTTTTCTAAATTAGTTATGCGAGTTATAATATGGTTACTTATATGATGTGGCCTGAAATGGCCCGTGATAGATTTGATAATAAACAAGGATAAGGTACGTGGCGCTTGGTTGGATGGAATTTAATGTTATAATGGGTATGGATTGGTTGGCTTCTTGTTATGCTAACGTTGATTGAAGAAAAAAGGTGGTTTGATTCTAATTTTAGGGAAAGCCTATTTTTTGGATTAGAAAGGTAATACGACATCGCCGAGAGGTAGATTTATTTCATGTCATAAGGCAAGGAGGATGACCAGAAAAGGTTATGATTATCACTTAGTTTGGGTAAAGACTACGAAAGTAGAGTCACCAAACGTTCAATTTATCCTTATGGTTAATGAATTTCCCGATGTTTTTTTATAAGCTTCCAGGTCTTCCGCCAGAGCAAGAAATTACGTTTGCTATTGACCTACTACCAGATACTCATCCAATATCTATTCCTCCCTATAGAATGGCCCCCGCAGAGCTAAAAGAGTTGAAGGAACAACTAAAGGACTTACTTGAAAAAGGCTTTATCAGACCTAGTACGTCACCGTGGGGAGCGCCTGTGTTATTTGTGAGGAAGAAAGATGGTTCCTTACGGATGTGTATTGATTATAGACAGTTGAATAAGGTGACGATCAAGAATAAGTACCCGCTCCCGAGGATTTATTTATTTGATCAATTGCAAGGTGCCAAGTATTTTTCAAAGATAGACTTGAGGTCCGGGTACCATCAGGTAAGAGTTAAGGAGGAAAATATTCCGAAGACAACATTCAGGACCAGATACGGGCACTTTGAGTTTCATGTTATGTCATTCGGTTTGACCAACGCCCCAGCAGTATTCATGGATTTGATGAACCGTGTGTTCTCTGGGTGGATACACAAAAGATTGGGGCAGTAAAAACTTGACCAAGACCCCCGATACTGACGGAGGTTCATAGCTTCTCCGTTTGGCAGGTTATTACAGGAAACTTGTAAAGTGACTTTCTTCTCTTTTAGCACCTTTGTCCAAAGTGGTATGTCGTGCCTCGCTTGATATTCCAGAATAACATAAGGAAATCTATGGTGCAAGCAAGTTGAAGGAAGGTTGCGAATAAGTATAAATAGAAATGTGTAGGTCGCAAGTTAAGTATGGTAGAGCGATTAGAATTTAGAAAGATAGGAGGAAGGACAAGAAAAAGATGAGTGAAAAGGTGATGAGAATGGATAAGTCCTTGGGGTTAAGCTCATAAGAGAGCTAATGGTTTCTCTAAATTGTAAAAGGCTCAGTATAGCCTGAATGAACTCAAAGGAGTCTAAGACTAGTAGCATTTAGAATAGATGAAATACTACCCTAGTAGTGGAATAAGGGCGTAATAGTGATAAATAAAGGATGAAGTTTGGGCCTTCGAAGAGGGGAACTTCATGAATTGTAAAAGACTAGAATACCCATGTAAGTTAACTCAGAAGGGAACTAAGTTTCAATGGACTGATGCTTGCGAACGGAGTTCCAGGCATTGAAGGACAGATTGACTTCAGCACCGGTTCTAAAGCTCCCAGAAGGGACAGTTGGTTATGTGATCTATTGTGACACTTCTAGAATTGGATTGGGTTGTGTGCTGATGCAGCATGGTAAGGTTGTAGCTTATGCTTCTAGACACAAAGAAAGCATGAGAAGAACTACCCGACCCACGATTTAGAGTTAGCCACGGTGACTCATGCACTAAAGATGTGGAGGCACTACTTGTATGGCATTCATGTTGATATCTATATGAATCATAAGAGCCTCCAGTATATCTTCAAGCAAAAGGAATTAAATTTACGTCAAAGGAGATAGTTGGAGCTACTTAAATACTATGACGTTAATATTTTATACCATCCGGGGAAGGCGAACATAGTAGCCACGCCCTCAGCCGTAGATCTATGGGTAGCCTGTCATATTTACAGCCGGAAAAGAGGGAAATAGCTCATGAGATTCATCAGCTAGCTGGTCTTGGAGTTCGGTTACTGGACTCAGGTGATATTGGAATTACTATTCAGGATACAGCAACATCCTCATTAGTAACTAAAGTAAAGGAACGCTAGTACACAGAAGGAGAAGACACCATTTGAAATTATAGAAGATGGGGTCCTCAGATATCGAGGACGATTATGTGTCCCTAATATTGCAGGGTTGCATCGTCAGGTTATGGGAGAAACTCACTATTCTCGTTATTCTATCCATCCAGGAGCAACAAAGATGTATCATGATACCAAGAAGGTATATTGGTGGGACGGAATGAAAAAGGATATAGCGGAGTTTGTTGCTCAGTGTCCTAACTGTCAGCAGGTAAAAATTGAGCATTAAAAACTCGGTGGATTATTGCAGGCTATGGAGATTCCGACTTGGAAATGGGAAGTAATCAATATGGATTTCATCGTAGGCTATTCGATATGGGTGATTGTTGATAGGCTTACAAAGTCAGCCCATTTTCTGCCCGTTAGGACTACATATTCCGCGGAGGATTATGCAAAGCTTTATATCAAGGAGATAGTACGACTACATGGTGTCCCTGTATCTATTATCTTGGATAGAGGAGCTCAATTTACAGCTAACTTCTGGAGGTCCTTCCAAAAGAGATCGAGGACTCAGGTAAGTCTTAGTACAACATTTCATCCCCAGACAGGCGGACAGGCTGAGCATAGTATTTAGACATTGGAAGATATGTTAAGGGCTTGTGTGATAGACTTCAAGGGTAGCTGGGATGATCATCTGCCGCTTATTGAGTTCGCATATAATAATAGCTATCATTCAAGTATTTAGATGGCTCCATATGAAGTCTTTACAGACGGAAGTGTAGGTCGCCTGTAGGGTGGTTCGATGTTGGGGAAACTACGTTAGTTGGACCAGAATTGGTACAGCAGGCAATCGAAAAAATTAAGCTTATACTGGGAAGGCTATTAGCAGCTCAAAGCCGTCAGAAGTCTTATGCGGATAATCAACGGCGAGACTTGGAGTTTCAAGTTGACGACTGGGTATTCCTAAAAGTATCACCGATGAAAAGTGTCATGAGGTTTGGTAAGAAAGGAAAACTTAGCCCTCGGTACATTGGACCATATAGGGTCATACGTAAGGTAGGCCAGGTAGCATATGAGTTAGACTTGCCTTCGGACTTGGAGTCTGCACATCCAGTCTTTCATGTGTCTATGCTCTGTAAATGTACCGGGGATCCTTCCAAAATCGTGTCAGTTGACGACGTTCAGGTCATAGAGCAGCTATCATATGAAGAAACTCCCATTGCTATACTAGACAGACAGGTTCGGAGATTGAGAACTAAAGACATAGCTTCGGTGAAAGTACTTTGGAGAAACAACAATGTGGAAGAAATGGCTTGGGAGGCTGAGGGAGACATGAAGTCTAGATATCCCTACTTATTTCCTCTTCCCGAGAAAGGTCCGACTGAGACATCACAACCTTAAGGTACGTGTATGGATTCTTGTGTTAGTTATTGTCATTGGTCGTATGAGGCCATTGTCGTTATTGATGATTGCGGTCATATGTGGTGTTGAGTTATTGAGTTCTACAGGAAGAACTGGTAGTAGTATTGTTACAAAGGCGACTCTGCCAAAGTTATATGGATCTCGGGGAGTTGAATATTCGAGGACGAATGTTTCTAAGGGGGGAAAGATGTTACATCTCGCGTTTCGTACGTTAAAGTTTCGTGTTCAGTTAATCGACGTAGACTCGGGGATGAGATTATCTTGAGGATAACAGATTTATGCTATTTATAACAAGCGATAAGTAAGTGTCATGACAGATAAAGGGTACACGAGTTAAAGAAAGCGAGTTTCGTTGAAGGTTGCCGATTTGGATAAAATACGGGTTGAGCGATAATACCCGATATTTATGGACTAGTACCATACAAGGTACCATATAACCATGATAGAATGATGTATAAAGTATATTGAAAATAAGTAGAATTTTAAGTAATTTGAGATAATTTTTAATTATGCGGGTAACTGGTTGGTTAATTAACGGGTAACGGGACATTACCTAATTAACTAATAAGTGGATAAAGTTTAATAATTTCCACCTCCTCAAAATGTGGTAGCTAGCCACATTGTAACGAAATGACTAAGTCATTTCTTTGTTAGGTGGAAAAATGATACACCTTCATTCCATTATTTTCCATATTCAGTAAAGACTAAACCATAGAATAATAATCATTCTTACATCAAAGTTTCTTTCAACCAAACCCAATGTTAGCCATTTTACAGAACATCTTTCAACCAAATCCAAAACGTTAACCATCTTCAAAGCTTTCAATAAAGACTCATTTCTCATATCTCGAAATCAAGGTCACGATCAGAACGTTAGAAACGTTTAAAAATTCAAGCTCCTACAAGATATTAACAACGAGACTCTTGCAATCAAATTCTCCTACAAAGAATATTATACAGATTTTTTCTTACTCCAGGTATGTTAAGGCTATTCCTTCTTTTTTTTTGGCATGATCCAAATTATAAAGAAGAAACGAGCAAACACACAGTTTCCATAAGTTACTCTATTCGTAGAAATGCTAGAGATGTGCTTATTCTTATTCTACCATAAGTCTTATTATTCTCTCACCTGTTCATGGGTCTAAGAAAAATACGTATTTGATAAGATTTATCCGAAAGGTATATTAATTTTTATGGTATTTCGAGATTATCTTATTAACGTATTTCTTATGCATCTCATGCATCGTATTCATTTACACTGACCCATGACCAGATGACGTTATATACGCGTATATATGTATAGTATATGTATATGGGCTATGGAAAAAGGTTACGGCGTTATATACACACCACCACCTGATCAGTTGGTATATGTTGATGATGTTGCCCACAGTGGCCGAGACGATATGATGGGATGCCCTCAGAGGCTTGATGATATTATGTACACCTATACCTATGCATGACACGACATTTATATGCACGTGCATGATATTATAAATGTTTCAGAATTTACAAAGTTATTCATATTTACAGATGAATTTCTTTATTCCATGTTTCATCTATGTCTTTTTTGTACTGGTTTTCATGCCTTACATACTCAGTACATTTTTCGTACTGACGCACTATTTCCCGGGGCCTGTGTTTCATGCCTGCAGGTGCAGGTAGGAAAGCTGACGGTCCCCCTTCTTAGGATCCTTGGTTAGCGAGAGTTGGCGTGCTCCACTTGATCCGGAGCTGCTTTTGATTTTGGTACGATATGATTGTACATATATATATATATATATATATATATATATATATATATNACCCGCAGGTGCAGGTAGGTACTTTTGATTTAGGTACGATATATATATATATATATATATATATATATATATATATATATATATATATATATATATATATGACGTGGCTCAGTCCCGTCTTTGTACAATTATATTTCTATTAGAGCTTTGTAGACAGTATGTCTAGTTGGATAGCATGTGGCCTTGCCAGCTTCTAGTTTTGAGTTATATAATTGTGTATAGCAGCCTTGTCGGCTCGCCCTATGTATGTTGTACGTATATGTACATATGCCTTTTGGCAGGTTTCCTTCATTTATGTTATTCTCGTAATTCAGCAGATGTTATTCATGTTTATATCTTAGTCGTATACTTAGGGGTGTTCGACAGGTAGGACTCGGGCACTTGTCGCGGCCCATCAATTTGGGTCGTGACATAATTGCTCGCTTTATCTTTGCCTGATAACTCTTCGCATTTCCGAGTAAAGAGAGGTAGCTGTGAGCACGTAATTTTTGCCTCATAAAATACTTCTATAAAATCCACAAAAATATATTTTTTCTAATTATTTTTATGTTTCATAGAATTCTAGGAATTTCTTGTTAATTATTGATTGCATCTAATTGCAAATTTAATATCCTAAAATCATAGATAAACACCAAAAGTATTCATTGTTGCATTGCATAAGCATTTTAGATCTTAATTGCATTTAGGATTTAATTACACGAGTTAATCGCATTTACTAAACAAAAATCACAAAAAAATTAAATGGTTGTTTACATTTTTAGTCTTTAGTCTTAATTATTTAGTGATAAGTTAATGGAAAATAAGTTAAGGATGATTTTACAAAATAGATTAATTTAGAATCTAATTTAGGATTTTATTTAGTTTGTTTAGGGTTTTAATTAATTCAATTAGAATTTTAAAATCAAAAGAAAAAGAAAAAGAAGAAAGAAATAAAGAAAGAGAATTAAGGAAATTGTTTGGTCTTGTTCAAAATTGGGCCAAAAGCTCTCAATGGCCCAATCCATTCTCCTCCACGCATCCCAGACGTTAAAAAACCGGTCCAGCCCCTACTTAAACCAAACGACACCGTCTCCCCCCTCCTAATCCCAGCCGTTGATCTCCCACCATCTAACGGCTGGGAACTAACCTATCCCTTCTTTTATAACTGTCCGATAATAGCCCCTAACCCCCCAAAGACCCCTCATTCTCTCATCCCCCTCTTCTAAATCCCAAAACCCTAGCCGCCCCCAAATCCTTCACCCCCACTGGCCGGCGGCGGCACCCTACGAATCCCCCTCAAATCTTTATCCTACAATCCCCATTCCCTCCTAATCCCTAATCCACTACTGATTTACCCAAAAGCCCCCCCCTAGAATCCTCTAATTTCAAATCTACAAATAACTAGAAACCCTAATCTCCTTTGCTCGATTTTTCAAGTTTCCCAAGATCGATTTGATCTGAAATTTTGTTAATCATTTTTTCTCAACGAGATCTCAACGAGAACATTCGATTAACACTAGTTTCGGCTCATCTCGAAGAATGCAGAATTCGGCCAGTTTTTGGGGAATCTATTTTGATGCCTTTCTTTTTCTTTTTTCTTTTATTTCTTTACATTTTTTGCATTGTTAATTCGATTAGCTAAGTCATATGTTTGCCAAAGTTTGAGGTTAACATTGTCCTTAGGAGATGGATTGATAGATTGTTAGATGTTTTAGGATAATTGGTTTTGATTTTAATTGTTTCTCTGTTAATTTAGGTTAGTTGTCGAATTTCTCTAGCTTGTTTGAATTCTTTTGTTTTAGTTAGCATTAGTTATTCTAGAATCATATTGGTTGTGGTCTGGTTCGAAAATGAATCGGGGGCCTGCTTTGTTGACAGGCAGGCCTATTGAGTCTTAAGGCCCAATATTACAAAAGCCTGCCAAGGCAAAAGAAAAAAAAGAAAAGAGTAAAAATAAAGATTTAGAAAGGGCATTAAGGGATTTTTAACTTGAGGAATCTTTTCTGTTACAACTAAAAGAAGTTTCTAGAAGAAAGAAAAGGACTGTCTCTGCAAAAAAAAAAAAAAAAAACAGAAACAACTCAGATTTTGGGGCATAGGAGTCAAATAACAAAAGTTTGAAGGGTAAAGGTCAATTAGAAAATCAAGTTTTTGTTGCCCTAAAATCTTCTATAAAAGAATCCTTTTCTCATTCATTAAGGGGTCTGAGACAGAAAAAGGAAAAAGCGGATGCTAGAAATTTAGGTTCCAAATTTGAGTTTTAATAGCTGCTAAAACACTCCAAAAAAAAAGAAAACAGCCAAAAGGAGAGATTGAAAGCTACTTTTAGTCTCTTTGGATTCTTGCATAATTTCTGGGTTCAAAAAGCTTGGTTTGATTTGAGGAAGCTGTTGGTTCTACTGTTGTTGTTTGCTTCGATTGTTCATCTGGGATTTGATTTATTCTCTTGATTCCTGTTGCTGATTTTCTTTGAGCTCACTCATTAGCTATTTTCCTTAGCCTTTATTTGGCAGAAGTTCAGTTTATCTAAATGTTTAGGTAATAATCTTGTACCTGTACCTCTGTTTTGATCTACAATGGAAAGTTAGTTACTCTTTAAAGTTATTTATTGTGGTTGTGTAAATTGATTATTACTGTTTGAACGTGAATGAATACTAGTTTTGATATGTTTTAGACCTTAAACTTGTTATGGATTTGCATGATTAAGGACAACTTGGTCTCTATGGCAATTTCATAACTAGAATTGTAACTGATTTCACATATTAGTTTAGACCTCAACATGTATATCTCATTGTCAAAAACTTGCTGTTTATATTTGAGAACTACTAAAATCTGAGCTTGCTTTTCATGATTTCTGATAAGATTAAAGTCTGATCCTTGATTTGAAGGTCATTAATTGCGGATTTAGCCATATTTTGGTTCGATTTGCAGTTTAAGCGTTGAGCGAAGTTGCACCTCTATCGGATCTCTGTTGTTTGAGTTTGCTATCCATTAAGTTTCAGTTAGAGTGGTGATCATAGTGAGGTTTAATCATAGGTGCATTCTTCAATGGGGGATGAATATTGTATTTTTACGCCTACAATGATGTATTTTATAGTTGGTAGTGTATTTGCTTAGGTGACTGTTCAGAAGTTCATTTGTTCAATTGTTTATGTATTTTGTTAAGCTATACTACTGCCATATTCCTTAAATGCTCTGTTCGTGTCCAAAACTGTATTTTCTCTAAATCAGCTAAAATTGTTTTAACAATAGCATGAGAGGAATCGTGTAGGTGTTCAATCTTTTACAGATCTTAGATGTATTTGTTTGATTCCTGTTTGTAATATTTTCTCTTTGGTTGTTTCTATCGTGGTTGATAAGGAGTCTCCCATAATTGTTTTAAATCCCATGTTAACTTTTAGCCATACACGCTAAAGAAATATTCTTGTGGTAAAAACGTATTAAGCATGTGCTCTTTCTTTGATAAAAATTCTGAAGTTGGTAAAATGGTCATATGTATGGAATATGTACTTCGTCCTTAAATTTGAATGCCTATACTCAAGCGTATTTTTTCTTTATTCGACCGTATTTAGATGCTAGTTGGGAAATCCGTTATCATGGCCTTAACCATTTTTATTCAAAAAGCTCAATCTAAAATTTCACTGGGTTGTGGGGTGCGCTTGGTTAATCCAAATGGGCCATTTGGCCGACTGAATTAGAATGGAGTTTGGATCTTTCTTCCAACAGAATTAGGCCGAAAAGATTTAGTCTTACCTTGCCCAGAGTAATAAATAAGGTAGCTGGAGCATCTTTCTTTAATAGGTTAACGCACATTGCATAAATATTTCACTACACTTCCGTAACGATTTGTATCCATAACTCTCGGCCTTACAATATCTCAAACTAGTCTTAGAAAAAATATTTAAACTATTGGACCCTGTAGTTTGTTTTAGGCGCGAATAATAAATCATCGTGACTATGGGTACGGTTCCCATGGCATAGTCATGATACATAATCCCCAATTCTAGCGTGCGTTTCACGTGACTCGACCATTAACTTCGAATAATAATAAAAATCGACATGTTGTAAATCGCGGGTGCGTTTCACGTGACGCGATTCGCAATGTGTACAAAAACAACGAGTGTGAGACATCGCGACTTGTTCAAATAAATCCTATAAATATTAAAAGCGGTTAAAAAGTAAAAAATGCACAATAGGATTGAAACACATAATAAATCAGATAATTAGGCCATTATTAATAGTTATGCGATCGTGCAAAAACCACGGAACTCAAGAGTGCCTCACACCTTCTCCCGGATTAACAGAATTCCTTGCCCGATCTTTTGGTTTCTCGTACTTTAAAACAGAGTCAAATTTCCTCGATTTGGGATTTAAAACAAACTGGTGACTTGGGACACCATAAATTATTCCAAGTGGCTACTCTGAAACTAAATAAATAATCCCATTTCGAATAATGTCACTTTAATTGGAAAAACTCCCTATTCCACGGAAAAAGGAGGTGTGACAGCTCTGGCGACTCTGCTGGGGACCGAACCCAGAATATCTGGTTCAGGGTTCAGAATTCGAGCTTAGAATAACTGTTATACTTGGATTTTGTTTATTATCTGATTTTTACATGTTTGAGCCTAATGTGCTCAATGCCACTTTTTACTGCTTTGATATTGTTTGAACTTTATATAAACTGTTATGAAATCCCTTTTCTCTCTGAGTCTTCTAAATCTTCTGGGAAGTGCAAGCTGGTGTGACTTCTTTTTTGTTAGTGTCATTCCCTAATTTAGAACGAGGATCGGATCAGTTACAAAGCTAGATGGCCTTTTGGTTACCGGTACGTTGCCCCACCTCGGCTCGAGTTGTCCGCTCGGGTAAGTCAGGTCTAGAACAATACACCCAGGTTTTTTTAAAACCTAAAATAACATAACCTCATGCCGGATCCCTAGAAGGTACATTTGTTTGCATCACTTGCATTTGACTTTGGGAACTCAACACAAGGGTTGGGTCCGTCTAGGACAGGTGTACCCAATTTAAAAAGACCATCATAATGCATTTTACGTGCTACTTGTGAATTTATTTGTTTCGACTTGCATGTTGATCGACTTCTAGAATAGGAAAATAAAATCAAGAAAAAGCAAGAGTGAGGTAGGAGAGAAAACACTCGGTTCTGAAAATCTCGGTATTCAAAATATCCCGAAACTCTGCCGAAATTTTGAAAAGTAGAAAAAGGAAAAGTCATTTCAAAATAAGTCGTATTTTCCTGTTGCGTCAAAACTTACCGAACTACGCGGGTTTGATTCTCACCAGATGTGGGATACGTAGGCAAATTTTATCGGGTCCAGCCCCGCGTTGCAAAAATAACCACAAATATGAAATGTCGTCATTTTGTCATAAATAAAGTTAGGTGATGCCATTTTTGTCTAAATAGCCAAAAATTTCCCGACAGGACGCCGAAAGGCTGTTTTTACAAGAATAGCCGCCTATAATCTTTTTCTGATTTTTGGCCACTTAGCAAACTCAGCCCTAAAATCTTCCCTCCTGAAGTGCTGAAGGTCCATATTTGCAAAAGTAGCCGTGATTTGTTTCAAATTAGATTTTGCAAAAATAATCTTTTCTTGTCAGTTTTCAATCAAAACTCACATGTTTTAACCCAATCACCCTAATTTAAAAATGTGCAGAATGAGCATTGTTTAGAATTTACCGTTGAAGGTTATGGATCAGATTCCACTAGCACTCCACATGTGGTGGGAGGATTTGGGAAAACAAGGGCAAGACAAGGTCAGTTAACACCTGGGGGCACTCACTGGTCTATTAAAAATTCAACCTAGAAGTGATCTGATAGAGGCACTGGTGTCGTTCTGGGATCCCGCTCACAATATTTTGCACTTCTCAGATTTTGAGCTTACACCTACTTTGGAAGAAATGGCGGGTTATGCCGGGAGTACAGAAGGATTAAGACACAAGTACCTAATATCTCCAAGGACCGTTACTCCTCACAAGTTTCTGGACCTACTAAAAATAAACAGACAGATCAAGACAGAAAGTCTAGCAGGTGGGGCTTCCACTTTTCACTTTCTATATCAGTGATACGAGCATTTAAGGGGATTCGAAGACTCAGAAAATGGACTCTGCAGTAAAGGAAACCGGTCAAAGAGGGAGACACATAGATGCTTTGCCTTCATGATTTCATTTTAGGCCTTTTGGTGTTTCCCAAGTGTGAGCACGTGATTTTCGCCCTAAGCAGTAATTCCCAAAATTTCAAACAAAATAATTTTTCTAGTATTTTATAAATTTTTGTGAATTTTGTGGCATTCTTTGGTAATTGTTGCATTTTTATTTGTGCATTTTAATCCATATGAAAATACAAAAAATATGCATTGGCATTTAGGGGTTTAATTTCACAATTTTAGTGTTAATTAGTTTTAGAATAAAATGTAAAGAAAATTGCAAGAAAATAGTTCTTTGCATTGCTAATTATTGCATTTGTCTTTAAATAGAGTTATAAGTAATTTTAGGAGTTAAATAGTGTAATTAGGTCTTTGCTTTGTTTTTAGCATTTTATAAAATCAGAAAAAAATAAATAAATACAAAAATACAAAAAAAAAGGGGGAAAAAGAAAAATTAAAAAAATGGCCTTAATTGGAGACCAGATTTGGGCCAAAATCAGTTAGCCCAAACGAAATCCCCAATCCAGGCCGGTCCATACCCGTCCCCTGTAACCCGGTCCAGCAACCCCATTCAAAACGACACCGTTCTGCCCAGGTGAATCTCATCCGTTGATCCTTCAAGATCCAACGGATGAGAACTAAGTCTCAAATCCCATAAAACTGTCCGAAATTAACCCAAAACCTAAAAACATTCTTTCATCTTCCTCGTACCTCCCCAGTAACACCGGCGTTACTACCACCCTCCTCCGCCCTAGCCCCACCGTCCCTCCGCCGTCCGCCGCCGGCCGGAAATCGTCGCCGCCGGCGGCGATACTCCGATGACCTCCAAAATTACACCATCGGTCCTCCTCGCTCCCCTCTTTCCATCCCTGCCCTTAGTTTCCCTCGAATCTCGCCGGAGCTCGTCGAATATCCCGACAAAATTTTCCGGCCAAGTCACCGGTTACGCCAAATGGTCCCAAACTCACACCACAGAACCGCCTTAACTTCCTCTACCCAACCCCCATAGCCACTTGTCTCGAACATGGCCGGAATTGCTCAAATATCCGATCAAAAATCCGGCCAAAACCCTAAATTCTCCAAACCCCACCAAATTGATACCACGTGACCTCTTCACTTCCCTCATGAGGAATTTGTCATCATTAGCATTCAAATCTCACCGGAAATAGTCGAATTTTGAATCTGAAGAGCTATGCGACTTTAGTAGTTGTACAGATGAGTCCTCTTCCCTTTCGTGTTTGATTTTCTGTGCTGTTAAGATTAGATTAAATTCTAATTAGTGTGTTAGGTTTTAGATTAGGTTTGTAATTACTGGTTCTGAAATC